>NC_091747.1:73580500-73880500 GCF_043380555.1 Nothobranchius furzeri | reverse complement strand
TAAATTAGATTTTTATTTTCATCCTTAGTTTGGCTAAATGTTTTATTTAATCTTTGTCCAAGTTCTACAGTTTTTTATTTATTTTCATTGTTTGTTTTGTACAAAGTTGAATAGGTTCAATTCCTATTTTCTAATACGGAAAGGTTACTTCCATCTAATAGTTCCACTTCCTGCATTTTAAACTCATTCACTGCCAATGATGACTCAAGTCGTCATTTGCATTTTTTTTTTTTACCGTGAACGAGGCCCCCCCCCCCCCCAACATGATTTTCCAAACTCACAATACATAATTTAAAAAGTTACCTTCTTTGGACTTTCACTAATCTGCTAAAGGTTTCTAAGGACTGTTGTGATTCAAGAGCTTTTGAGGGACGGCACGGTGTCAGGCTTGTTTTTGATTTAAAATTTTTTTTTGACATCTTCTATTCATGGATCAAAATAAACCCATATGAAATAATCATGATGCATTCAGATATTGAATTGAAATTAATCTTTGACACACCAATCGTAATCAAAGCAAATCATGAAACGTTTTAGTGTTAGCTCATTGTTGGCGCTAGTGTAACGTGAGGAAATATGGGTTTTCTATCACAAAGGTGGTGTTGGACTCAGCTGTGTCAAAGCTGGGTCGCTGAGAACTTTCACCCACAGATTAAGACCTGAACGCCAGCGAGTCTGGGAGGAAACCATAACATCAACCACCTGCAGTCTACCAGAAGATGTGTTTACATGAGTTGTACCCAGACCAAGTCAAAACATAAAGTTTAAACTTATTTTTTCTTGATTTTAATGTTAAAATAACCATTATCATTTTGCTCATTATAAATGTGTTTAATCAAATGAATGGTTCTTATGCTTTGGGGTAATTATAATGGATTAATGAATCCACACTTAAGTAGATAATGTTGAATGTGTGGTACTGACCTTCACACTCAAGCACACAAACATTCACACACACCCACACACATCTTGCTCACAGTAAAATCCAGACACATTTGATGACGCACGTTTGCTTTGAGAAGAGAAAGGTTTTTGGTAAGTTTTCAGTCTTTTGATTCAGTTCGTGTTGGACAACGAGAGAGAACAGACCTGAAAACCAAAGGGGGGGCAGAGCCTGTTGGCTCGTTCTTCCCCCCTTCTCTCACGCTGTTTCTGCCACGCCAGGCAGAATAGCTGAATCGCAACTTCTAACGCAGACTCATTACTGAGTCTTTTGATTTCTGAGTGAATTAACTTAAGAAAGCGCGTCGACAAAACGCTTTACCATCAACGTGTACCGAGGGACAACTCTGGACCGGGTCGCAGTGCATCTTTGTCTTCTTTGCCAGCCAAGGTGACGTGGATGAAACATCCTAAGGTGACGTCCCGGGTCCAACAGAGGGTCCGATTTTCGGTGAGGCAAAACACGACAGATAGCGTTTTGATGCATCTTTTCCACTAAACCTAAGTTTATTCAAACCATCACTTCACTCAGACACCTGTTTCTTCCTGAAGCAAAATCAGATGCACACATGCATTCATCTCATCTCATGTTCAATTCTCACTACACTTGGCACCCACACGCATCCATAATCACATCATATCACTCTCAATCTTCATTCACCTACAGAAGGTCTATTTGAGCATTAACAGCCTATCAACTGTTAAAAAGATTGTCCCACAAAGTTATCAATGTTGATTGTATTTCCTGTTTGTCAATTTCAAAATCATTAGTTTAATTTGAAGAATTAAAACTTTTAAACGTCAAACTGGTTTCCTCATTGAACTGAAACACAGACACTCAGATATTATCGGCAGTTTATGGATGAAAACAACCTTTGAGTCTTCTGAACAATATAAAATTTGGTTATTGATTTATTAAAATTAATATTCCGAATTAATACGTAGCATGGTTTCTCTTTCATAAAAGAGCATAAATCCATAACGCTACACTAGCTACAGCAGGTTGTTGCAGGGCTCCTTATGACAGTTGTAATTCTGTTTTCAATCAGTAAAAAAAAAAAAACTGGAATCCGTTAAGTGTTACTTTAAGTATAAAGTAAACATAAGTCGATTATTTTAACAGCACTTTCTAGTAATAAACATCTCAAATTTATACAAAAAAGACTGGTCACAATTGCAAATTTAGCTAACAATAAATTGTCCCATAATCAATGTAATAAGCCTTATTTCTTCATCCATTTTTTACCTAATATGTATATATACATACACATATATACATATATATTCTTCCTTTTAGCTCTAACATCACTGTTAACCCTCAGGCTTCATTTTTATCCATTTGGGTAGATTTTCACTTTTCTTTAGGATGCCATGTTACCATTGTTTGTACATATGGTACAAAAATGTGTCGCAAAATGTCTCTGGACAAATCTTGAAATTCAATTTGGAAAATAGACTAAGGGAACACTATGAAAAAAGTAGGGCTGCAACTAACGATTATTTTCATAATCGATTAATCTGTCGATTATTTTTTCGATTAATCGATTAATCGGTTTGTTATTGTTTAGCTATTTAACCTATACAAGTGATGAATACATTTCAGTTAAGAAAAAGAAAAAGCATAAGAGAATTGTGCAGTTGACTGCAATCTATTTTATTGCACATGACCACAGTCAGCAGTGTAAAATGAGCTAAACAGTGCAAAATATCAGTCCAGAATAATTTTTTGGCATCAAAATATAAGAGGTAAATTCCATAAAAAATAATGTAGAATCTGGAATAGAGTTTGTAAGTGGTATGCATTGCTGGGGGTGAGTGTCTTGTTCCCCATGTAGTTGTCCATCGCTGCTTGTTTTTTTCTGCATAAGAAACACAAATAGACTGAATTAAGTACACATATAAAATAAAGCAGCACACACTACAACACTAAATCAATATTACATTATTTGAATTAATTAACAATACAGTGATAATTTATTTTGACAAAAATGTGTTGTGAGGCGTTTTACAGCGTTAGATAGTAAAACAGCCTTTTAATAGTAAAAAAAGGACTTTCTGAATTTCTCCTGTATTTAAAAATTGAAAGCGTACAACTATGCTGCGTTATATTCACCTGGACACAGCTCATCTGTATATTTTTCTCCGCGGAGTTGTCCTTTTTTGAATGAGGAACACAGTTATGGGTTTGTGCCGTTTTTCTCTTAACGAGAACATTCTTATAAACAGACGTGCTAAATTTGGCAAGCGCATGATTCACAACACGGAGGAGATTCACGATTGCATCTAGTCAATCAGAAGTAGAACACCGTAAACTGACGCGGCAAAAAAAAAAAAAAAAAACACGTTTAACATCCACTATAACGAACTCAGCTAACACTAAGTCCCAAATGTGATCTGCGTTAGCTTGTTTATTTTCTGTTACTTACCGGACATTCCTCTGCTGCATCAGCCCCCACGTTTTCGTCTCAAATGTTCACTTTGGGACGTCGTGCTTCCGTGCCATGCTAGATGGTTTTTGCATATTTTGTAGGTCACCGGTCTTTTCAAGGCATCTAGTGAAGTGCTCCCATACTCGTGAGGTTTTTGTCCAGGGTTTCTCTTGTTTTGTCGCTTCTATTTTTCTTCCGTATTTGTTGTTGATCCGCCATCTCTCACAGCAAGATGCGCGTCAGTAACGTGATACGTCATGAAAACCGAGGGCACTTATTGGCTCATTTCTTCTTCTACGGCCCCACTGGTAGATCAGTGGCTCATTACTGCCACACATTGGCGGCAAATTTAACAGATTGTAACCGATGTCAGATTGTGGTAAAAAATAGACTTTATGCGGTAAAATATGATTATTAAACAACTAATCGATGACTAAAAAAGTTGTTAACTATTTTAATAATCGATTATAATCGATTAAATCGATTAGTTGTTTCAGCTCTAGAAAAAAGAACACTATACACGAGTCATTTGTGAACAAAATCACCCGCTAGTAAAAATGGCTGTAAAAAAATGTAAAAATGAATATATATATATATATATATATATATATATATATTGCATTTTTTCATAGATCTAACAACTTCAGTCCTGCTCAAACATGTAAAAACTACCATCATTTAGAAGATTTTAACCCTTCAAATGCCAGTTTGATTACTCAAACTAATTTCTGTAATTTATGAAAAAACACAAAAATGTTATTTTCCAAAAATACAATTTTTTCTTCATGAGGCATTTATTATAAAATCAGTCTTGGTTATGTTATGAAAAAAAAATTACCTTTTTTTCATCAATAGTTTTTGTGTAACAGATTGATCTTAGTGGACAAAACATCTGCAACAAATAATCACACTTTCTGTGATATTAGGGTTTCATTTTGGAGAAAAGTAGTCAAATTTATGACTTTTACTGTTCACCACCAAATTCAGTAATTTCTCGATATGTGGCTCAAGCGAGAAGGTCTGCACATTTCTTTAGTTCTTCTGCTGTTTGTATTGAAGTCAAAAGGTCAACCTGAACATCATTTTATTCATTTTCGACTTGCTTTGATAAATATTTCCAGAAATTAATGGTAAAAATTACACACTTTCTCTCTAAGCCCTTTATTTCGAACGAGGAAGTATTTGAATATTCTTCGATGGAGTATGGTGGACTGCCCCAGTGACTGGCATTTATAGCGGTGAGTACACCATCTTGTTCGTTGTCCAACAGCATGTAGAGACTGTTTGAAAGACAACAGTAGATTCGGCCCCACGACTGAGATGTGTTTATAGATTGTGTCCACACTATATATTATATATTAAACTACATGTATAGGATGGATTGCCAGGTTAGCATTTACCTTGAACACATCTTCTACCTCCTGAGCAGAGTTTGCAACAACCACAGTCTTCTGGCCAACATCTGGGTTTAAGTCCAGCACACTCAACAGTACTGAGATCTTGCTAACCTCTGGAGTCATGAAGATGACCTGTAAAAGAAAACAGGAAAACCTCAGGTAAAAACACAACCTGTGTGTCGCACATATAATTAGAACTATTTGATTTTAGAATGCACTTGAAATTATAATTAATCACTCATTTTTTCCCACAAAGCAGACCATTCACCATAGCGTTACCCCCAGTTCAACTTGGTAGTGTCTGCTGCATGCTACGGCAGTGGCATGTATCCACAGCACATCTCCAAATCTTTTATTTGCACTATAAATATTTTGTTGGAAAAGGCAAGTTAGAGAATATTCATTAGGATTTGCTTATACTGTGCGAATAGTTCAAGCTGATCATGTTATCCTTGATTATTTATGCTATGCCTTTATGTATTTTACCAGATTTCCATGTTTTCACTTGGTTTTGCTGATATGTTCGAGCATTTGGCTCTTTTATGAACAGCACTTTGGTTAGCTGCCATTAGGGATGTGTATTGGTGAAATTCTGGCGATACGATATGTATCACAATACAGGGGAGACGATACGATATATCACAATATATTTAGCCAGAAGATATTAGCAATATTTTTAGGCTGAAATTATTGTAGGACAATTCAGCAGTCCAAACTGATATGCAACATGCTTAACATGAGGTCTCTGAACCATAACAGAGGGATTTATATTTCAGTGGTGGAAACTAAACCCACTGCACACTGCTGCCAACTAGTGGTCGGCATTAGAATTACACCAAAATAAAATAAAATCAACAAATGTTTTCAGGTAAATTCTTCCAAAAATTCGATACACAGCTTTTCAGTATCAATATAATATCACAGGAAAATATATTGCGATATTTTGTCAAATCGATATTTTTTTACATCCCTAGCTGCCGTGCCATTTTTAAATGGTGCTTTATAAATCAATTGGTATGGTATGGTAAGTTAATTTGAAATTATTTTACAGTCTAACAACTCCTCAAGACTTGATTTTTACTTGTATTTAAAGACCAAGATTGAATTGTTTTTTTCCAATACATTTACAGCAGGGCTGTACAATGTGACTTTTATGTTGCGCTTGTGATTAAAAAAACTGTGTGATTAACTATTTTTAAGACGTAGCCATGGTGTGACATCTTTAAATTACCTTTTCCCCCCAGAACGTTATTGAACATTAGTATGTTCCATGTAAGAAAATGCATTTTACTGATGGTAATCTGGATGTTGTGAAAGAAAATTAAGGAACCAGCAAAGATGCAAAGGCTTAACCGGTCCAAAGTTTTGGATAAAAAATGCAACTATGGGCAGATTGGCTAATGCTAACAGGTAGCATGCTCATGATCAAGTAGGGTTCAGAAAAATACATGATGATCGTAAAGCTAAGAAAGACTAAACTCAGGGTTTCTGCAGAAATGAGCAGAACAAATGTAATGCTTTTTAATGCCATTTTTCACCCTTTTAATGCCATTAACAAACACACGTGAGAATCCACAGATATATATGTACATAAAAACCCTCTGGGAACTCAATGTATTATAATGTACTCTGAGATAAACAACAAAAATGTATAGAAAATACAGTTACATGGAATGTTACATGCTGCAGCATTTTTTCCCAAACAACAGGATTAATGCATGTGGGTTAGCTCACTAGTTTTTGATTCCAGCTCTGACTCAACATTTTTCAGCTCACTGCATTTGTCCCTGTATCTCTTCCTTAGAGTATTAGATTTTGTTATCATTTGAGCCATGAGCGTGCTCGGTTTGTTTTCTGCCTGTCCAGCTAGTTGATCAGCATCTTTATGAAGGCTGACACACACCACCCTTAATATCTTTTTCAGCTGTTCTAGCTCATCTTCCAAAGCTTTTCTCTGAAGTCCACTCATGGCACCCTCTCGCTTTTGTCTCTCTTCCTTAAGGTAGATCCTATATCTAGTCCTGGCTGATGCTACAGATGCTAGTAGCTGTTTTGTGAGGGGAACTTTGAGAACCCCCCCACAAGCTCCAACTTGGTCACAGACTTGTCTCTGGGCCTCAACAGTTTCTTCTTTTATGTTGCAAGCCTCTACTTCCCTGTTCACAGAGGAGCCTCTCTCTGGTCCAGCGTTGTTAGCTGCAGAAACCAGTTCTTTTTTGAAATGTGGGGCGAGTCACAACTTTAAAATGTAGCGTGTCTTGTCCTTTCCACAGGTGAAAGATTTAGCTATTTCAGAATCCAAAAACATTGCCTGGAACAACACCGAAACACCTTCATTGGATGCATAGGAGTGGTGCTGCACGGCAGTGTTCAGATATCAGAGCACCTCTGTCTGCAGCGTCGCAGGCGATCCAAATTATTTTTGAAGCGTGCTTGATGTTCCGACGGCAGGGTTCACAGCTGCAGTTGTGCTGCTTGTTGTGGTCGTGGTAGTCGTAGAAAGGTAAATAGTCAGTTAGCTGCTGTCTGCCTTTTACGGCTGCTTTGTGGTTGTCCAACTGCATGTGCAATTTTACAGCGTGCACACCCATTGTACCAAGTTTATTTTATTTATTTTTTTTACAAATAGTACAAAATCTTTATCCACCTTAACCATTAACGGGCTGCAGCCATACCCGGAACTAGTCGTTTTCCAACCACTTTTGCTGAAATTTGCATTTCCCTATTTTCCAAACATTAACGCCTCATGATCCAGAGTGCCAGCTTCTTGTCGAACATCTGGTTTTACGACAATTCTACAAGAAACTGGTCAAAACAGAAGCCATAATAGAAATGGTTCCACCAGCGTCTTTACTCAAACGTACGTATCATACAATTTCACAACAAATCACAATAATGACAAAAAATTGAAATTATTTAAGAATATTTCTTGAAAAAATGTAATTTAATGCTTTTTAATGCTGTTTAAGGCCTTAATTATTGAAAATTTCATTTAATGACTTCATGCTCTGCAGAAACCCTGAAACTCTACAAGTGGAAGTCCCCACCATCCTGTTTATTCTGCATCCTGCAGCACTATGGATCAGAACCGCTGCAGATACGAGTCACGTTGCTGCTTCTACACTGCAGCACGTACTATGGCAAGCCGCTGTAGTATGTAATTAACAAACGCTTCTATCTTTGAACATAATTTAAACTGAATTATTGCCCACTCATAAATAATAGCCATGCCACCATAGTGAGCCTAAGTCATGCCTGTCTACTTCCAAACCATGTGTCCCCCTAAGAATGAAAAAATGAACACGTCAATGGGGCTAAAAACTTTAGGTTACTGGCGTAACCTTGGTTCTCTCACTAGCATGAGTGAGTGTCTCACTATGGGAACGTCCAGGCGTGACCTCATCAGAAGCTCTTATTCCACACCGCCAGCCCTGATTGGCTGGGAAAAATCTGTCAGTGTTCAAGAGGCGGGAACCCACCCTATATATTGGGCCGGCTCCTCACTGGCAGTTCATTCTAAAACGTCCACCTCTTCCTCTCTACGAAATAGCAAGGAGGGCAGCATGGTGAGACACTCACTCATGCTACTCAAAGGACCGGGGTTATGCCAGTAACCTTAAGTTCTCTTTCATAGCACTCGTTCCATGTCTCACTATGGGAAAATACGGACTCTCGATTGCAAGGCAGAACATGATCCAGAGACTGTAATCCCAAACAACATATCGTGTGAACATCTCAGATAGTGGGAGCCATGGCCAGCACAGAGTGAGCTAGTGATGGTATTGTGATATCTAGCTTGTAGAACCGAGTCAATGTAGGAGGGGAGGTCAAACTCGCCGCAGAGCATATTTCCTAAATAGACACTCTGAAAAGGGCCCATTAGGAAGCAAGTCCTAGAGTAGAAAGTAGGGATGCACCGATCAGGTTTTTTGCTGCCGATCACCGATACCGATATCAAAGAATGCTGTTCACCGATACCAATCACGTGGATTGGCCAGAAATTTTCTACAACATTATAATGAGTGCTACAAACTACATAATCTGGGAATAAAGGAAATGTAACTTAATCTAAAATGGTCTGTATTAGGGTTGTCACGGTGTGAAAATTTAACCTCACGGTTATTGTGACCAAAATTACCACGGTTTTCGGTATTATCGCGGTATATATTTTTTAAACGTGCTACATTTTCACACAATTAAATAAACCCTATATGTCAGGAAATATTGTCCTCAGTTTGTGTCTAAATTTTGCCTAAAACGTGTTATTTTGTAATTATGTTGTTTATTTGTTTACATTTTTTCCCTTTAGTCTTTAAAATACCAATATTTGCCCATAACTTCTTATTTTATGTCTGTTTGATGTCATCATTTTAAAAATATTAGTTCAGATGATACTCAGTACTCAAGTAGCCTTCTAATCAGATACTTTTTTACCCTTACTTGAGTAATAAACCCTATATCAGGAAAATATTGTCCTCGGTTTGTGTCCTTCCAGTGAGCTTTGCAGATTTGGGAAAATGTCATCAGGCAGTAATCATTGTTAAATTCATAATTATTCTCGGAGAGAGACCAACTCTTATCTGCCCCTGGGAGCCCCGTAATGCATAGCGTCATTTCAACATGGGGGTGTCCGCGACACGGTTTATATGCAGGTAGCGGCTGCTTTATATAGCGACTCGTTGCATTCTCCCTCAACCCAAATCCTCGGATAACACATTTTAGCTAAAACGCTAACGTTAGCTTGCCTTGCGTTGACTGTAGAGTTGTGGGTGATGGTCACGCAGATGTGTCATGAGGTTTGAAGCGTTGCTGCCTTTTACAGACACTTTTTCTGCACGTGCTGCAAACAGGATAGCTGTCTTCTATAAACTCCCTCGGCATTCTTCAAATATCTAGAAGATGCCCATACTTCCGACTTTGTCTTCTTTGAGGGATAATAAATGTCCTGAGCGCTGCCGTCTCCTCCTTTGGCCATTATTTCAGCTTTAGCTTCAAGAAAGTTTTGGTTGTAAACAACAAAGCGCGCATGTGCCGCCGGCAACTTCAGCAGATGATACGGTGGCTGGTAAGGGACACAGCAGCCGCGGTAATCCCACCGAGATAATATAGTTTTTTTTTAAACAAGACGGTTATTATTACTGTCAACTTTTTTTTTTTACCGGGGTTTACCGCTACACCGGTTACCGTGACAACCCTACCTGATCGGTCTGCTTTGATCTATTTTGAAAACTCCGATCAAAACCGATAGGAGCGCTATCGGCCGATTACGATCAAATGCCGATCCATCGGTGCATCCCTAGTAGAAAGGGCACGAAGACCTTCAGGAGGTAGAACCCTTTTGGAGTCATAGGCTAAGGACATGGTTCCTACAATCCAGTGGGAAAGTAATTGTTTTGAAATGGGCTTCCCCAACCAATTTTTGGTCCAGGACACAAAAAAGCTGGTTGCTTTATCGCAGAGTCTCTGTCCTGTCCATGTATATACGTAATGCACGCACTGGACATAGTGTGTGGAGATTCTGCTGCTCAAACTGAGGAGAAAGGAGGGTGGAAGGAGACCAAAGAAATAGGGGCGCATGTCCCCAGCACCTTTGGCATAAAGGTGGGATTAGGGAGTAAAGTCACTTTAGTGTCCCCTAGGGAAAATTTGGTACATGACGGGTGAATAGAGTGCATGTATTTCACCCACACATTTAGCCAACGCAAGTACGAACAACAGCACCGTTTTTAATGTAGCCACCTTCAAATCCACCTGCTCCAGTGGTTCAAAAGGAGGAGACATTAGTGCCCCCAAACCAAGCAGGAGGTCCCAGGGCAGAGCCAGATTCCTAGAGACAGGAACTTGCCTTAGCACTCCTCTCATAAACCGACTCACAAGGGGATGCTGTCCAACTGACTTCCCCTCAAATTTAATATGGCAAGCTGATATTGCAGCCAAATAAACTTTAATTGTGAAGAAAGCTTTCTCTTTATCCATCAGGTCCTGCAAGAAGGTCAGTATGACCACCACAGAACTCTGAAAAGGGATTTTCTGTTTCTCTTCACACCACTTTTAGAAAACAGACCACTTGCAGTCATACAGAGACCTACTTGAGGGAATGAATGACCCTTTGCGTGAGCCCTAAAGCCTGTAGGTTGGACCACTCACGGGCCAAACCTAAAGGAACAGTCTCTCTGCATAAGGGTGGAAAATCTCCTCTTGTGCCTGAAACAGTAGATTTCTGCGTAGAGGCAGGTGCCACTGTTCTCCAAAGAGGAGCTGTGTGATCTCTGCCAGCCAGTGTTTCGTCAACCAACGAGGCGCAATGAGAATCATTGACAGGTCTTCCGTTCTCACTGGTGAGTGTGGGTGAGATGAGAGCCACAGGGGGAAAATAATAGAGCAGGGTCAGTGGCTATTTGTAGGTGTATGTATCCACATCCAGAGGTGCGTCCTGGTCGTGTAGGGAGAAAAACATGGGGCACTGAGTGTTCTCCTGAGTGGCAAAAAGGTCTACAGAGGCCTGCCCGAAGCGCAGCCAGATCATCCTGACTAAGTCTCCACTCTGCATACAGGAAGTTCTTTCTGGAGAGGAGATCCGCCCATATGTTCCGTATCCCCGGTACATGAGTGGCTTTCAGAGACAAGTGTCTGTTGCTCCACAGAATAAGCTTGTGAGCTAATATGTGCAGGTGTTGGGATCTCAGGCTCCCTGTCAATTTATGTACGCCGCAACAGTTTTGTTGACCGTTTGTACCACAACGTGATGGTTTACGAGGACAGAGAGGAATTGTCTCAACGTCATGTAGACTGCCAACAGCTCCAAATACATTATGTGGAACCTGAGCAAATGGGGGGACCAGGACCTGTTCACTGGTCTCCCCTTGAATCCCTATCCCCCTATCGTGTGATTGTTCAGTAAAACAATGTTGATTTTATATTTCTTCATCAGGTTGACACAGTGATAGCTTGCTCTTGTTGTATTGTTGTGTCCCCCCTTTTTTGGTTTGTTTTTCTCTTTCTGCAGGTATAGAAGCAGACTCTTGTTCATCATTGATTGTTTATTTTTGTGGGCCCGCTGGCTGCCTATTGAGGACCGCTGCGCTAAACCAACAACAGCCTTCCCTGCTGCAAGCCAAGATGGATCAGGTCATGAATGCAAATTTTCAGAGTGACAAAGATCCGACTGGCTTTTCTAATCAGTGTTTCCCCATCAATTTTTTATCCAAAGCTAATGCAGGGTTAGGGTTAATAGGGTTAGAAGACTATTTTCATCTTCAACCTGCATGTTAAACTCAGCATGGTGGATCGCTTTTCAAATATAACAAGTACAAAATTGGTTCTCAGTGAACTTGCTTTTTAAGGGATATTTTAAGGAAAATTTCAAATATGTTATTTTACTTTTATTATTAGTAATGTTGAAATCCTGTTTTTGGGAAGGTCAACATCCTGTAATGGTGATGATGTAAGCACGTGAGACGGCCTGACCTGTTGAACGTTGCCGTAGAGTGCAGCTTCCTCCGGGGCCGTTATGATGATACAAGGGTCTGACATGTGACCGGAAATCAGACCCTCCATGTGACTCGTCCAGCATTTTGCAATAGCAACAAGTTGCTGAGGATGGAATGCATTCTCCTCATTGCAGGTCACCCTCTGGAAATGCTTCAGGATGGTTTCCATCTGAAAGACCATTGTTTTTCAATGGCAGACGCATAAAAATAGTTACTGAAAGGCTAATACTGAGCTGATGAATCCTCAGAATGTTGTATGAATTATCAAATTTAGCTCTTCCGTGACCTTTTTTCTAGGCAAATTCCGTTTTTAATAAAATTTGACAATTTTGAAGAATTTAAGCCTGGGGCACATCGGAGACAGATGCGCCGTTGTTTTGAGAAGTCAAGTGGTCACACAGGACGCGCCGCGCCACTAGGCGCTTCTTGGAAAGTCGCATGATGGTCACATCTTTCAAGACTTGAGAACAGGAAGATGAAAGTGACTCGTGTTTTTACGTGATCAGACTTGACGTCGTGTTTTGAGGGACAAATTCATAAAAAAATGGGTAATTACGCTATTTATTAGAATATTTTATGATCAATAGTACTTTAACATAATCAATACTGCGGCTGGGTTTGTGCCATTAAGCCGTTCTGCGTCGTAATGTCATTTGTTAAGTCCTCCACAATGTTGTAAACAGCCACGGCGTTTGAAATAGAACTGCCACCTATCTTCAGCGCCTCGGCGCGACTCATCCGGGACGCAGCACTGCACTTCCTGTGCAGCCACTCTCAGCAACTATAATGGTTTCTATAGAAAATGACGGCACGGTGCAGGCGCGATGTGTCTGTCTCCAGTGTGCCCTAGGCTTTAGGATTGCAATGAACTGGATGATACAAAACAAACCAACTATTCTTGCAGGTACACATTTAAAAAAAAAAAAACAGATGTACCGTTACCTCATCAGGAGCAAGCTCAAAGAGATGGTCGGCCTCATCCAGAACCAAGTGGCACAGTCGTAAGAACAGGAAACAGTGGCAGGACAGCAGACGAACCAGGGTGAAAGGAGTGGTCACTAAAAGCAGGCCTGTTGAAAATCCAAATAAATCTTTGAGTTTATTTGTAACTGTAATCACATGATTACCTGAAAATTGGGGTCCTTTACCAACTACGGTCAGACAAGCGTGGAATTTTGCTTACAGTTTTTGGGGATTTTGACAGCTTTGGCTTCATCTTTACCGACACCCAGCAGGACAATGACTGGGCAGAGGCTTTGCGAAAGCTTGGCCTCTTCCAGCAGATCATAGACTGCCTGAGCCTTCTCCCAGCCTGAACATAGCAGCACTGCTATGGGCTGCATGTAGAAACATCAAGAATGTAGACAAGAAAAAAGTTTGTAGTTTTACATTATATCTAAATGTAAAAAGTCGAGCATTTTTACTCACCCCTGAATAGGTGGTTTGGGAAGTGAAAATAGAATTAAGTAGGATGTGTGAGAGGAGGGGAGCAAGGTAGCTGAGTGGGTTGTCAGCATTCGGAGTAATAATGAGTGTGTTGCATCCACGGGCCACCATTGGCCAGCTGTAGCGTTCAGCAGGAGACAAAGTGTCGAACTTGTTTCTCAGCAACATCTGGAAAAAGACCAGAAGCCACTTGAGACTCAATATGTGATTAAAGAGGAATCGCTAGCCACGTTTACATGTGCCAAATTTCCTCAATTCGATTCAAATCTTGGTTGATCGGAATTTCCAAATCTCTGTTCACATGGACACAAACTGAAATGATCCGATCATGCCGTGCGTATATATATGCACCAAGCATTTAATCCGATTAAATAGGTTCAGCATGTGCAGAGTCGCCTTTCCCGAAAGAAAAATTGTAAAGACTTGAACATGTTTGTCGAATGATTTGTGCAATAATCAGATTTATATTTTACTTCCACAAAATGCAAGTTCTGAATGAAATATTACTGAAACGGGGACGGCTTGTCATCGGATTTAAAAGCCGCTGCTTGTTAATTACGCCGTCATGTTTTAAGTCAGGCAGTCCAAATGATAGCAGAGAGGCCCGCTCGCTGTTACACACATGCCCAGTGAGCATTAATTTACCCCAACAATACGAATGGCTGTGTTTCAAACGTCAATCGAAATGTTGAATGGAATACACCACCTCTCAATCGGGTTGAAACTTCAATCCGATCGGGCCGAATCGGTTCAGAATATTCCGATTGACATGTTTACAAGCAGAATTTTGTATCTGATTGGGCGTTCAATCCAATTAAATATGGGCATGTAAACGTGGCTACTGATAGACAGATGTTCTTTCATATTCCAGCAGAACAGAACAGTTTTAAACTACACAATACATAAGTAAAAAAAAAAATGTCAGGATTCTCTCTCTCTCTCTCTCTCTCTCTCTCTCTCACACACACACACACACACACACACATGGTCTTAATGAACATACTACTTTTCCTCCTCTATCTGCTCCTCATCAGCACATCCTTTAATCTTTTACCATCTTTATGCAGATGACATCCGACTGTACTTCTCCTTTAAACCCCATGAGATGTCTAAGTTGCAGCTGTTACACACCTGGTTAGACTGATAAAACCTGGATGGCTGGGAACTTTCTACAGCTGAATGAAGATGGGACTGAGATCCTCATCTGTGCCCCAGACAAGCACATTCCCAAAGGCAGAAACTCTCTTGGTCAGCTTGCTTCTCACATCAAAACCTCTGTCAAGAATCTTGGAGTGACATTTGACCCAGCTCTAACCCTGGATTCTCATGTCAGTTTTTTTGTTCACTACTACTTCTTCCAGCTCAGGAACATTGCTAAGCTGAATCCCATTCTATCATGCTCTGAACTTGTGATCGTTATCCACACCTTCATTTCTGCACGCAATCCATCCACTGTCTGAACCCGCTTTGTCCACGTAGGGTCGCGGGGGGGGGTGTGTGCTGGTGCCTATCTCCAGCGGTCAATGGGCAATCAGGCGGGGTACATCCTGGACAGAGAGCCAGTCCATGGCAGGGCAACACAGACACACACAGGACAAACAATCACATACAGGTGCTGGCCAGTAAATTAGAATATCATCAAAAGGTTGAAAATATTTCAGTAATTCCATTCAAAACGTGAAACTTGTACATTATATTCATGCAATGCACACAGACCAATGTATTTCCAATGTTCATTACATTTAAATTTGATATTCATAAGTGACAACTAATGAAAACTCCAAATTTGGTATCTCAAAAAATTAGAATATTCTGAAAAGGCTGAATATAGAAGACACCTGCTGCCACTCTAATCAGCTGATTTACTCAAAACACCTGCAAAGGCCTTTAAAAGGTCCCTCAGTCTTGTTTTGAAGGCACCACAATCATGGGGAAGACTTCTGACTTAACAGCTGTCCAAAAGACAATCATTGACACCTTGCACAAGGAGGGCAAGACACAAAAGGTGATTGCTAAAGAAGCTGGCTGTTCGCAGAGCTCTGTGTCCAAGCACATTAACAGACAGGCGAAGGGACGGAAAAAATGTGGTAGAAAAAAGTGTACAAGCTCTAGGGATAACCGCACCCTGCAGAGAATTGTGACGACAAACCCATTCAAAAATGTGGGGGAGATCCACAAAGAGTGGACTGCAGCTGGAGTCAGCGCTTCAAGAACCACCACGAGGAGACTCATGAAAGACATGGGATTCAGGTGTCGCATTCCGTGTGTCAAGCCACTCTTGAACATGAAACAGCGCAAGAAGCGTCTCGCCTGGGCCAAGGACAAAAAGGACTGGACTGATGCTGAGTGGTCCAAAGTTATGTTTTCTGATGAAAGCAAGTTCTGCATTTCCTTTGGAAATCAAGGACCCAGAGTCTGGAGGAAGAGCGGAGAAGCACAGAATCCACGTTGCATGAGGTCCAGTGTAAAGTTTCCACCGTCAGTGATGGTGTGGGGTGCCATGTCATCTGCCGGTGTTGGCCCACTCTGTTTCCTGAGGTCCAGGGTCAATGCAGCCGTCTACCAGGAAGTTTTAGAGCACTTCATGCTTCCTGCTGCTGACCAACTTTATGGGGATGCAGACTTCACCTTTCAACAGGACTTGGCACCTGCACACAGTGCCAAAACCACCAGCACCTGGTTCAAGGACCATGGTATCCCTGTCCTTGATTGGCCAGCAAACTCGCCTGACCTTAACCCCATAGAAAATCTATGGGGTATTGTGAAGCGGAGGATGCAATACGCTAGACCCAACAATGCAGAGGAGCTGAAGACGACTATCAGAGCAACCTGGGCTCTCATAACACCTGAGCAGTGCCACAGACTGATCGAGTCCATGCCACGCCGCATTACTGCAGTTATTGAGGCAAAAGGAGCCCCGACTAAGTATTGAGTGCTATACATGCACATTCTTTTCATGTTCATTCTTGTCAGTTGGCCAACATTAGAGAAACAAACATTTTTTCATTGGCCTTTAGAATATTCTAATTTTTTGAGATACCAAATTTGGAGTTTTCATTAGTTGTCACCTATAAATATCAAAATTAAACGTAATAAACATCGGAAATACATTGGTCTGTGTGCATTGCATGAATATAATGTACAAGTTTCACGTTTTGAATGGAATTACTGAAATATTTTCAACCTTTTGATGATATTTGATGTTATTCTAATTTTCTGGCCAGCACCTGTACACACTCACACACTCACACCTAAGGCCAAAGTAGACAGACCAATTAACCTAACAGTCATGCTTTTGGACTGTGGGAGGAAGCCAGAATACCCGGAGAGAACCCACGCATGCACAGGTAGAACATGCAAACTCCATGCAGAAAGATCCCAGGCTGGGAAGCGAACCCAGGACCTTCTTGCTGAAAGGCAACAGCTCTAACCACCGCGCCACTGCGCAGTCCATTTCTACACGCTTAAACCTTATTTATACGTCTCCGTCTGGGTCGAGATGAATGCACTCAACGCCATTATCCGTCCTTTCGAGGGCTCTTCAGCAGGCTCACAAGGACGGACAGAGCCGAGCTCTCTTTTCTTAACATCCGTCCAACGAGACGGAATGCGCGCTTGTGACATGTCAGGACGCCATTGCTGTCGACATCGCTGCTGTCACGTACTCAAATCCATTAAGCTTAAACACTCCCAAAAACTCCAGGGGACAGTAAGTTGATTCCATAAAGTTTACTGGCAATCTTGTAAAACTGTAACAAGCAATACAGAAAGGCACATCAGAAAGACTTCCTTTAATACTGTGTGTTCGGCTGCTCTTAGTGCTGCTGCTCCACTTAAAATCAGGAATAAAAAAAAAATCAGCTTCTGTTCCTTGGCTCAATGACAATACTCGAGCCCTTAGACGACAGTACAGATCTTATGAACGCAAGTGGAAAAAGGACAGGCTGCAAATTTCTCAACAAATGCTGAAGGATTCCCTGTCCTTGTATCAGAAAGCCGTCAGAGCAGCTAGAAATGAGTATTTCTCTAATTAAATCACCACCCATCTTGGTGATCAAAAGAAACAATTTAGTGTCATCATTTTGTTCTTTCGTTAAAAGAAACTGCCATACCCTCTGCTCCAACAACAACTTTCTGCACTGAGTTTATGACCTTCCTGCAAAAGATCCAGGATATCAGATCGAGCATCCTGCCTCTGGGTCGGGTCACCCTGGAGTAACCAGAATTCACAATTCAAAATCCTCGTCTTTGTTTATCATTTCTTCCAGGGTGGTGCTCCCCCCTATCTGGCCACACTCCTGAACAGATATTCCCCATCACGCGCTCTGCGCTCCTCTGACCAAGGCCTGCTCGCTGTCCCTCGTTCTAGGTGTCGTACTCGCGGGGACCGGGCTTTCTCAGTCCTAGCACCGTCAATCTGGAACCAGTTGCCACCCTCAGTTAGGCTGTCCCCATCTCTGCCAGCCTTTAAGAGTCGCCAAAAAACACACCTCCTGCGCTTGGCATTTCCAGAACTTGTTTGATTTTGGCCCTCTTTTATGTTGAATTTATTTCACAGTTTTCATTGATTCACTCAATCCCTTGTTTTACACATTTGTCCTGTACCAGAATGTTTCACCTATTTTGTAATTTGTATTTTGTAATTTGAATTGCTTTTATTTTTGATTTATTCAATATATTTACCTTCTACTGTACCATGTTCAGCGCTTTGGGCTTCCTGATAGGGTTGCGGAAGGCGCTTTATAAATAAAGCTTTGATCGATGTATTGAGAATATCACCATCAATTTTCTGACTTTGCACTTTTGTCACTTAATGACCTGGTGAAACTAATCAGGTCCATGAAGCCCTCTGGCTCTCCTGAGGACTCCCTCCCCCCTAAACTAATAGTTGGGGCCCTCTCTGTGCTGGCCCCCTTTATTTTGGACGTTGTAAACAGCAGTTTATCTACAGGCATATTTCCAATAGCATTCAAGAATGCGGTCGTTCAACCGCTATTGAAAAAACCTGGCTTGGATCACACTGTGCTTTGTAATTACCGCCCGATTTCCAAACTTCCATTTTTATCCAACGTCATGGAGAAAGTGGTTCACACTCAACTCTCACTTCATCTGGATGATTACTGCATGCACGACCATTTCCAATCAGGTTTCAGGCCTAATCATAGCAGAATCTGCTCATGTGTGCTAAACAACATTCTGGTCGCAACTGATGTGGGTTCCCATGTTCTACTGTTACTCTTAGACCTATCGGTTGCCTTCGACACAATCGACCATAACATCCTACTCAGGAGGCTTGAATTGTGGGCCGAAGTGAAAGGGGCCCCACTTGACTGGTTTCGGTCCTACCTGTCAGACAGACACTTTAGCGTCCACATTGACGACTGCTCCTCTCCATCTGTGCCGCTACCCTAGGGGTTGCCTCAAGGTTCAATATTGGGGCCACTCCTTTTCTCAATTTACTTGTTACCACTGGGAATGATTTTGGCAAAACTTGGAATGAGTTACCACCTTTATGCAGACGAATGTCAGATTTATTTGGCTTTAAATAAACCTGATTCCACTCACCTAACTGTTCTCCAAAACACCTTCAACACTAGCAGATACACATGCGTGCACAAAACCTCAACAACACCTGAAACAATCATTAATATACATCATAAACATATGAACTATCGCTGACTTTTCCATGAAATCATAAACGCATACAGCCACACAGAAAATCATCTATAGTGTTGCAAATTTTAGAAGACATAACAGCCGCCATTGCACCCTGAAAACAAAAGGTGTTTCTCAATGCCAAGGAACCTCACTTAGGTGTCTTGGCCCCGCCCTGGTTGTCTAGGAGATACGTCATCAGGAGCCGCCAAGGCGTGTTCCATTGTTCATGTTCTACCGAGGCATGTTCTCAGTTTGTTAGCCGTATAGCTAGCTGAGCAAGGACACACGGAAATAGTCTTGTAGCCTAGCTTTGGTCAAAAATTACCCAGAATACACCACAGTACTTTCTAAAGGATGGCAGATCAGAAGCCGGCAGCTACTTCAGGGGCAAATTTTAAGTTTAAAAGATTGACAGCTTTCAGACTTACCATTTATTAGCTCAAGCATAAGAAAACATGAAGGCTTCAAAAGTATTAATATCAGCACATCTCTGACAGCATGGTGGGAGTATCTAAAAATGACAGTCTTCACTAATACCATGCAGACGCACACTTATCTGGAATAATCCTCATATGTTGGAAAATAACAAAATGATGAACCTTCCGGACTAGAAAAATAAAGGAATCTTATACCTGCAACACATAAATGTAGGATTGGACTTCATCCCATTTAACAGAATAATCTCCCAATTTGGAATAGATTATAGCATTTTAGAATATCACCAAATTAAATCTTTAAACAAAAATTTAAGCTCAATAAAGTAGAATTACACACAACACCAACGGTATTAGAATTCTATAATCTCAAACCCCCCCCCCAAACTACTGTCTAAAGTTTATAAGACACTGTCAAAAATAGACGATAGAATAGCAATCCCTATTGAAAAATGGGAGGTGGATCCATCAGTCAACTTTGACAAGAACTTCTGGTCCCAAACTAGTTTTAAAACGTTTAAAATGATCAGACACCCCAAATTAATTCAGTACAAAATTCTACACAGAGCACACTATACAGGTCATCGGATGTTCAGGATGGGGTTTGTGTCGTCTGACACCTGTGCACACTGCACAAACAACATTCCTGACAATTACATCCACGCACTGTAGTCCTGTCCACCTGTCCAGGAATTTTTGGGTAGATATGTGAAGACCTGTCAAAGTGTCTGAAATGGTATATCCCAACTTCCCCCTCTCTTTGATTACTGGGAAACCTGGACGATGTCCCGATTGAAACATCTTTGGTTCATGTGGTTCTGACTGCTACAGTATATGCATCGCTAAGAAAACTATCCTCATGAATTGGAAAAATAGAGTACTATTTGCATTAACCAGTACAGACTCTTTTGATAGATCATATTACACTCGATATAGCCTCTGCTTCCACTTCAAGTCAATCTCTTTGGTCTCTTTTGATCCAGGGTATCTGCAGGTTTAAGGGAGCCAAATTTAACACCTTTTTAAGGCCACTTTGACCAATTTAAGCTACTTTAAAAATTAAATTTAAGCCATAATTTCCAGCTATTGCCTGGAACCGGTGCTAACCACGTTGCGAATGTGGGATTAGCCATCCAGTTACCATTAAGCTCTCACTTCCCCATGGCGCAAGTTCCCACTAGCTTAACCAGCTAATGTGCTCATTTAAAATAGCCCCCTTTCACAACCAACTGAATGTGTACGGTTCCGCTTATGCCAGTATGACACACAAAAAATGCTGCACACTAACAAGAAATTCACGAAACTTTTATAGAAATAAAATAATCTTGTTTATTGGGTCTTTGGTAATTTAAGACCTTTGGAAACAGTATTTAAGGATTATTTGTCATTTTTAAGGATTTTTAGGGCCTTTAATTTGGAAAAGCTAATTTAAGACTTTTTAAGGACCCGCGGATACCCTGTGATCGGTTCCATCACACAGCGATGATAGGGGGTCATTGATATTGTCCTGCGGGATGATGTGGGTGATGGGGTGGAGGGTCTGAGTTTGGAGTATCCGGACATTCCCTGGAGGTGAGTTCATTGGGTTGTCTGGGACTGGGGGGCTACTGCCCCACTCTGGAGGTGCTTGGGTTGCCTCGGGGGGCTGGACTACTGGCGGTTGTGAGTGGGGCCCCTTGGGAGTCTTGGCGGTGGCCATGGGTTGCTGCCTGGCAGCTGCAGTACCCCTGGGCGGGTCTGAGTGGGGGCCTGGGGGCTCGGGGTATGGGGTTGGCCGGCCCTGTGTGGGGATCTGGTCGGGGCCTTGGGGGTCGAAAAAATATATATATTTATGTTTAGAAGGAGGCTTTTTAAATAATAAATATGTTACGTTAAAGTTTAAAGGATTTGTTAACTGCTGCATATTTTGTGACTATTTTGAGGCAGGGCCTGTGGCTGATCAGCTGTTTTTTGATTAGTAAGTTTTGTCCTCTCCCTGCCCCCTCCCTCATTGGCCCATTGGCTTCCTCTTGGAACACAGTAGCGATAGCCAGACAATTCAGTGCATTATTGCCACCAACCGGCATGGAAAAAGAGAAGTTTTTAGTTAATTAATGTGAAATGTTTAATGCAGATGTGATGTAATGCAAATGTAATTAATGCAGTTTTTTTCCCAAGGTAATCTGACACCTTCAAATCCGTGAGCAGCTCTGAAGGAGGAAGGCATTGCACAATGGTGGTTTTCGACTATTGTCCAATTGTTCCACAATGCGACAGCAGAGCTGAAACAACCTGTTGGACAGAATATCTCTGTCTCTGTAGGATATCTTGAAGGGGGTTGAATGATTTCCATAATAAAATGCTAACGTGATCTAATGGCTTGTAATTACAGGATTCGTACAAAGAAATCACGAGGGCAGTGTTGTGCAGATTAGCTCATGTGTAACCATGATGTTACCTCGCCTTGACTTAGAGACACAGACCTAAGTGTGGCGTGAATTGGAGGTCTGTGTTGGGTTAATTTGTTTGATTAAAATGGATTGCGCTTTTATTTAAAGGCAAAGTTTCTGAAAATTATCATCAAGCTAAATGATAAGTGAGCTTGTATATGCTCCAGCTTTTGCATGTGCCCACATGTTTACCTTGCGAAGAACATCTGTAATAGGTGCATCTCCCAGGGTATTACAAGTTTCCACCGAGAGAGCCGAGTGGACCAGAACCTCACTGATAATGGTATCTTGAAGGGAAATCTGAAAAAAAAAAAAAAAAAAAAAATAGAGATAGGGAATGTTAGGCAAGGGGAAAATGAAAACCTGATCTTGGTTAGCGAGATGCAACCATAACCCTCCCACTGTCTTTATGAGTGACCCCGTGAGGAAAGTTTACCACTGAGTAAGATTGATGGTTTATCCCTTGAGGTCCACGTGGCGGGGGTGAGGTGATGCTCACTCCTCACTTCTGCCACATGGACCCAAGGGATAAATCATCAACCCTGCTCAATGGTCAACTTTCCTCGCAGGGTCACACCCATTGGGACAGTGGGAGGGTTAAAGTTTGTAGGACTTTGGTAGAAGAAACACATTAAACAAAAAGACAGCTAGAAATTTTATTTAACCATAGCAAATTCATAAGCAATGAGTCAAAGTTTGTTGCTATGTGTCTTGGTTTATTCTAAAGGTCTCATGCATCCACCCAGTACTGAAGAGCAGTTCTTGAACATAACGCACTGTATTGTCTCACGAAACACTTTAAATCATCGAGCACTGTGACAGACGTGCCTCGTCTCTCAATTTAAAAAGCCAAAATTAAATAAACTTCCTGAAAACCAAAAATTGCAGACGGTTTGTTTATTAATTGCTCTGATTCGGTGACACGCACATTTTTTTCTAAATCCATCAGAGATCGTCTCTGGTCTCTGCACAAACTGCCTACAAGAGCACTTCTTCGGATTATTTCAATTGATCTGCACACAGTGCACCGGAGGCTTTGAGCAGGTGTATTACAAGCACAACGTAACTTCTGATCATTTTTTATTGTTGACATTTGTGCTGAACTAAAACGTCAGACACAATGCATTTTTGCCTTTTGCTGCGGTTTATTAGAGCAGTCCAACAGCTGAGGAAAACCTGAATCAGAATGGTTTTATTGCCATATATGTGAGAATCACAACATTAGGAAATTGCTGCAGTACTTGAAGGAAAAAATAAATGATAAGCAAAACTAGAATTAGGAAATAAACACAATGAAATGATAATATAGGGAATCAAAAACAAGAGAAGCAGCTACTTTATACCAGTCAGTGTAGGTACTGGTCAGAGTGGATCAGTTAAGGGGAAAACACAACTCAGGGTCATGGGACTGAAACAAAGCAGCTGGAGTGGGCAGGCCTATGATTGTCATTTAGGAGTCCGACCGCTGAGGGGAAGAAACTGTTTTTGTCGATAGAGGTTCAGGTTATTGTCAAAAGTAGCACTTAGGTAAAGGAGTAGTATTGAAACAGGTCCCAAATCTGAAGCCAGCAGGAGATCAATAGTCACTTTGATCAGACTCATTTCTGTGCTATGATAACGAAAACCTGATTGAAAGGTCTTGAAGAGCTCGTGAGAGTTGAAATGTTGGGTTAGCTGAGATGCTACTGAACGTTCAAAGATTTTGAAAATGAAGGGAGGTTTGTAATGGAGCAAAAGTTTTCAGGGTCATAACGATTCAGGCCAGGTTTTTTTGAGTATAGGTTGTAGGGTTTGGTAAATTGAGTGCTTTAAGAGCTCAATATATATATATTACCTCTACTTGAAGAGGGATTGTACACACTTTGTTTTGATTCAGAAAAGAGTCAGGTTTATAAAAGTAAGAATTTATTTTTACCAACAACTAAAACATGACAAGTTAACATTTACTGTGATGGATGGAACTAGATGTGGGTTATGAACCTATGTGTGAATGCGATGTTATCTGGAATGTCGAAGTCCTCGGACTTCCAGGCACTGAGGTCCGTAGAAGAAACTGCGGCGCTACTAGACTGGTCTTAGAAATGTATCCAGGTCACAACAGACCAGAGGTGGAAAGGGACACACAGGGATTTATGGGAGTTGGATGAGGAAAACGAAATAAAGTAAGTAAATCTGTGTTTTGTGATCAGTTTAATTTGACATGAACACGACAAGCACGCTTTCTTGACAATCTTTGTGAGTAAAAAAACGTGTAGAAACAAAAACGAACAACGTGTGTTATTAGGGAAATAGCGGGCGAGTGGTGTTGATGCAGGATTGTGCATGCGCCGTGAGCAGTTCTGATACTTTTTGGGTCGCAGCTGCTCGCAGCGCCACTTCAACAGTGCGATACCCTCACGAGGGACGAGCAAAATATTAAACACGCCAGAAGTCCGTGCAAGCTCACAATTGCTGATCGGTAGCTGGTAATGTGGTGTTAATTGCCTCTCGTAACCCCCTGTATACTACACGACGCTCAGCGCAAAACTCGCCCCAATCTTGTGGATTCTCGCACGAGTGGAAAATCGGCTCAAAAAAGTGAAAAAGTCGCAGTGTACGCCCGGCATGAAAACCACACTGTTCCTCCTGAATTCGAGGTTTGACAATCTGACGGACCCTCCTCTCTAGAACCCCCAATGTTTCCCCTACATAGACTCAGGCGTGGCACTGCGAGACATCTGAAATTCCAGTGCCACACCTATGAGATCTGCCCCAAGACGCACAGAAGGTAAGCGCTCTGCTCGCAAGGAGTCACGCCGCCCACCCCCGCTCTCAGAGACATTGCAGAGCATTGAAATGGTCTGCTGCCAAACTACACAAAAAAAAGACAAGGTAAATAATGAGTGTTTCAATAAATATTTAAAAATCTACATTATCACTTTATGCCACAGCTTGTTTAAAATAAACTCAGAAATGAGAAAACTTACATCATTCACGGCATCTGGATTTGGGTTCAGAGGGTTTGGGTTCAACCATTCCAAAAGTCTGTTTGAGAGGTAAACAAAAATATCATAAATCATAAGAAAAAATACATGAAACACTGATACTCATTGCACCATTAAGACTCTGCGACGTACTGTGATTTCACCCTGGGTTTTAAGTTTGACCTTGTCTATGTGTTGGGTATATGCAGGGATCTTAAATTTAAATTTAAATTTAAGCCATGTTTAAAGAATTTTCAAGACCTTCTCAAAATAAAATTAAAACTTTATCGCAATAAACTAATCAACTGTTAAACACTCATATTATTTTTAAATACTGCATTGCTTCGTTTTTCCACTTCATCAATTGGTGGGTTACGTCACATCCAGGGCAGCAAGACTGTAGCAATGGTAAGTAAAGCCACGTGGTACAAAAACGCATGCCAACAGCTGGCATAGAACAACAACAAAAAAAAAAAACTTTGTTAGTTTACATGCATCTAATTTTCATACCTACAAACTCAGAGGGTGTTAAAAAGGGGACAACTAAAATTCCCTTCCCCCCAAAAAGGTCCTTGCATGCTGCAGATTTGCATCTAATCTACAATGGGTTTTGTTGTGACATCTGAAATTTACACACTTTTACTTTACTAAGAATAATTTATAAGTATATTTTTAAAAAAGAAAAACTTTATGTGATTTTGTTTGCAAAATACAAAAAACTTTCTACCAGTCATACTGTTAAGTGCAAAAAAATATAAACTGACAGAATTAATCAGAAAATTATTAGAAATCATAATATAATAATTAACAATTATTATGAGACTAATTAACAGAACACCACAAATAAAAACAACTGTAAATATTCCAAGTTACTTTTATCATTCTTAAGTAGGATAACCAGATCCCAACTCACCATATGTGGGACTGTTAAATATATAAAAAAATTATTATCATTATATAATTTATGTACAATAGGGGTTGCATGACTTAATTTTTTTTAAAGTCGACAGTCAAGTAATGAAAATCGAGTCGACTTCGACTAGTCGTTGATGACATCACACACCTGAAGCGGCACCGGGGGGGGGGGGGGGGTCGGTAGGTTCGCTGGAGTTTTTGAGAAATTAAAATTGCACCCACATTTTCTAAGTTAACACATCTCTTTTAACAACGGTAGTTTCTGCATCCTACTTCAGCCCTCTCCCCCCTCCCCCTGCGCAGCAGCCGCAAACTCACTGATGTGCCTGCAGCCTTTCCTGCTGCTCTAAACATTAAAATAATTATTTCATTTTCTGTTCCTCACTTCTGATTACCTTCGATGGTGTTTGTTGCAACCAGGAACAAAAACAAACTTTTTTATTTGACTACGGTATTTTTCTGTCCTGTCTGTTTATTATCTTCCTGCATCTCCTCTCAATCCTAAAGAAAGACTGCTACCTGGGTTCATTTATATTCACCTTATGAGTTACCTTTGAACTGCAGTTCTAAAAGATCTACCGACCGCAAAAACAGCGGAGTGCCGCTGCTCGCCGGCCGACTACAATGGGACCGTTTTTGCTGCGGAGTAATTTGGAGGTGCTCAGGACGCAGATGTCTGGAGCGCGTCAACGATCAGAGCTTTGCATGCGCACACTGGTTAAGATGAGGATGGGGATGAGGGGAAGGTTAAATTGCAAGAGGGAAAAGGCCACAGTTTGGTTAAATGTCCGTTTTACCGCCGGTGTCAGTATCGATGCTCTGGCACAGCGCGTCGCCTCCGCCTCCTGACGCGCAGGGGGCTCATCACCTGCTGTCTTTTCCGAGGACTGCATCTTGTCAGTCATTATCACGTGACAGTGACTAGTCGATGACAGGCATAAAAAGTCACTACAGAGCCGTGAAGTCGACTAGTCGTTTAGTTCATACAACCCCTACTCAGTACACCTGACAAACACCCTCAGGCTCAGCAAGAGGCCGAAGGGGAACACGGTGTATCCTTAACATACTCACTGAAAGGCAAACCTCAGATATTTCCTGTGTGGAGGGTACACGGGAATGTCTACGTGTCCCTCAGGTCGACTGAGGTGAACCAGTTGCTCTGGTGAATCAGACGCAAAAGGGATGAGAGCGTGAGCATGTTGAATTTGTACTTTGTGAGGCATCGGTTCAGGGCCCTCAGATCCAAGATCGGACGAATCCTCTGAGACTGATCAGGAGGCACAAAGCTTATCGCTGTTTTCTCCAGCAGGGAGGAGATTTCTCCCTGAAGGATGTGAGCTGATGTCCCCTGGGAGTGGGAGAACACTACGCCGGAGAAACAAGGACGAACTGAGGCAAACTGAAGCCTGTAACCTCCCAAAATAGTTCTCAGCACCCAATCTTAAGCGGAAACAACTGTCCATTCCTCTGTGTGAGTAAAGAGCGGTGACACAGCCCTGGCACATGGAATAGCTGCGCCCTCCAGAGGCTGTGGCGTAGCGGTGCTTATGGCAACTACTGCACATGTGCAGGGACTTTGTGCTATGACAGCCTGGGTGCACAGGGACGCTCCGTGGGTGGTCGGAAAGTCTGCCAGGGGGAGCCCCAGCCTGGTCTTGCTCACCGGAATTATTTGTATTGATTTTTGTTGCGCCCTTGACATTCTGTCTGGATGTGACAGTGAACTTTTGAATGCTTCTTGAGCGTGAAATGTTTGTGAAAATCAATGCGAGTGCTCGTGACATTTGTTTTAAGCCAGCAAAGCCGGTTCCACGTTCTGGTCCCACCCCGAACCGATCAGGAACTCTGCCGGGAGGATCCCGTGGGGGGAAAGAAGCACCATGGTAACCATAAACAGGCTGAGCTGGTGAACGGGGAACTGCCAGCTGCTATGTCGGGAGGGAAAGAACTCCATCAGGATGTGCTTTTCTTCTTCTTCACCTGCTGACTGCCGGGACGGGTGGATTGTCCCGGTGGTGGAGTAGTTTGGTTGCCGGACCTCTGTGGCCAAACTGGTCGAGGCGCTGAGCCCGAAGGAGCTGGTTTAACTGCTTGAGGCTTCGGGAGCTTCAGGATGCTGAACTAGGGCGGGGCTTGGGCAGCTGTCTGAGGAAAAGTCAGCCGAGGTGGCGGAGCAGGTGAAGGCCTTGGGGGAAGGCAGAATTGGAGAGCTTCGTCCTCTTTAATTCTTTACCTCACACCGTTGTTGCATTGAAGCCAATGCAGAGCAGAAAATGCCTTTAGGCACAATCGGCAAGTCAAAAATGTTCTCCTCTCCATCAGAGGTTAGTGAGGTTCAGCCATCGAGCACGATCCTGAAGCACCATCATTACCCGTGGCCTGGACCATGCAGCTCTGCGCCCGCAGGCTAATGTTGATTAGCACGGCGATTTCCTCCCACGCGTCTGGGTCCGGCTTCGTGGTGATGTCTTCACAGAGCTCGGTCTGGTATGCTGAGAGCATGGAGGAAATATTCAAAGCTCAAACCGAGAGGGCGGCAGCCTTGTACGCCCTCGTTCAGCGCTGACTGGAAGCGTCCACCTTTGAAGGGAGAGCGGGAGGTCTGGAAGACGTTGCCGAGAGCCGTGGGTGCAGGTGGGCTGCGACCAGCGGCTCCATCGGCGGTATGCGCAGCATGCCAGCCTTTTCCATACTCTCGAAGGCCGGCGAGGAGGCTCATTGGACAGAAGACCTGGAGCTGAAAGGCTGCTTGTCCCAGGATGATCTAGCCTCTTCGAGGAGCTCTCAGAAAGCAGGCAGGTCAGGCTTTGCCACCCTTATGGCCTGAGGCAGCTTCTTTCCCTCGTAGCGGGATCTGACGGCTCCAGTGACCACGGTGGGCCAGGGGATGTTTAGCCTGGCCTGAGGCAGCCCGAGCAGACCTTGTGTGGGTCTTTGCTCGAGATTTTGTTCCTGCAGGTACAGAGGAGAGCTTCCGCGCATTCAACTCCTCTGGTGGGAGGAGCGGCTTCCATGTGGACTAACTGGTGTGTTAGCTAAAGAACGAACAGGTGCACTGGAGTGTGAAACTGCTCGCTGTGCCCCGAACTGATGGTGAAGGTCAGAACAGAAGGGCAGTTAGCGTTCGGCGATGGAGAGAAAATATTTGCTGGCTCCGTCTGAACAGTTGAGCTAACTTACCTGTGAGATAAGCAACCACTGAAGCGAGAAGAGGTGACTGAATAATGCGTGCGTTGGGACGCTTGCTACTTATAGTAGCAGGTGACGTGTGCGTCACGGTCACTGGCCAATCAGGATTGGCGTATTGAGATAAGTGCTTCTGAGGAATCAGCGGAGGGGCATATCCCATAGTGAGACATCGAAAAGAATGTTAAGAAATACAACTCTTACCGCAGCTCGAGGATGCTGCAAAAACTGACATTTGCAACTACAGTCAATTCTGTTTCTTTTCTAAGTGACAAACTAGGGCTTAATGTCACTCTGGCGATGCCTTAAGTTTAATATTAGATGTGGCATATCAGATTTGTTGTTAAATGCAGTATGTTTTCTGTGCTCAACCGTCACATTTTCTCAGGTCTTCCCTGGTGATTGCTTTGAGCTGAAATAACACACCCAATGGGGTCTGATTGGCCAGCTGAAGTTCACGCCTACCTTTAGGAGTAGCCTTTGTTTGGCGAGTAGAATCAGACAGCAGCGGCTTTCCGCATGCGCAATTCATTACACATCTGGTTGCTGGGGAGTAAGTAAACATCTCCTATGACTGCAGCTTAGAGCTGCTGCTCCAACACAAGGACAGACTGATGTGAGGAGCACACACAGCACTTTCAGTGAGAGATCAGGAAGCAATACCAGAGTCAGATTCTCCAAAAGTAACAATCCTCAAGGCTGCCTTTGTTTTCTAATTTGAGAAGGACACCACAGGCATCTCAACACGTATTTTTGCCCCACCCACATGCTTGGAGAATTTTTCTTTCCTGAGAAGGCTGTGTGAACAACACCTGACTGTGCGCAACCAGGCCGTCGTTACCAAGACCGGGCTGGACTTGGCCAAAACATTATATGCAGTGGTAAATCATCCACAGGGGGTGCTACGGCACCACCATACTACTCTCATAGGAAGAAGGTCACAAAATATATGTAAAAAAACATGAAAAATAAACTAAATGATCCATACATCATAAAGACTAAGTGCTGTGTATAACTTGTTTTTGAGTGTAGTTTAAAAATGTTATTTCACACTTAAACCACAATCGAATCATCTTGTGTCGTATTTTCTGTTCCTTTTCGGGCACAGTAATCTCTACCATAGACCTACGCTAACAGGCGCATGCATGCTGGATGAGAAAACCCCTGAGCTACAGCTCACCGTGAGCAGACTCGGTCCTCTTCAGTCCTAAGAACCTCCTCTGCCTCTGGTTCAGACTCTGATAACTCGTTCAAACTGTTTTAAAATGTAAACAGCCAGTTGAATAATCAAAATAAAATTACAAACTTGAATTAAAGTTCATATTTAGCTGATTTACTTTTCCACAATACTAAACAAATAGGTATTGGAATGAACCTTGTTACGCTAACAGGCGCATGCATGCTGGATGAGAAAACCCCTGAGCTACAGCTCACCGTGAGCAGACTCGGTCCTCTTCAGTCCTAAGAACCTCCTCTGCCTCTGGTTCAGACTCTGATAACTCGTTCAAACTGTTTTAAAATGTAAACAGCCAGTTGAATAATCAAAATAAAATTACAAACTTGAATTAAAGTTCATATTTAGCTGATTTACTTTTCCACAATACTAAACAAATAGGTATTGGAATGAACCTTGTTTCTTCAAAAGCTGCATTTTCAACGTTACTTCTATGAAGAACATCATTAGCTCCACTTAAAGTGCTGGAGGCAAGACCAAGAACCAAGATTAACAAAGACCACCGGCAAGAATAAAACATGAAAGTGAGTAGAATCTGAAGAAGTGAACACAAAAAGGTAGCTTACCTATCATGAGCTGAATTGTGCTGCTGCTGCTCCACAGTTGTGAACCTGTGTTTTGAAAACGGTGTTAAATCTATGTTTCGAACAAGAGGATTATGCTTTATGAAATATAAATAAATGATTTTTAGACAGAATGCTAAAAATTCTAAAAATGAAGAGCCCATACAGAGTTTTAGGCAACTTGCTGGTATCCTGCTGCCTTGATTCGGGGCTGGTGTTTAACCATTCAGTGACTTCTTGTGGTTGGTTGTCAATCATCTCATCATTTGGACTCACCTGTAAAAATACCAAACCAAAGTCAGTAACGTTTCTTCTTCCAAATTTCAAAAACCAGGTATCAAACAATAACAAACTGAATGGTTTTCCATTTACTTTCCTAAATGGATACAAAATATCCTAGATGGGACTTGACTGTGGTTTGTGCTTATGCACCAAACTGCAGTTCAGAAAATTCCACCCTTTTTTGGAGACCTTGGAGGAAGTGCTGACAAGTTCTCCTTCCGGGGACTCCCTCATTCAGCGCTGGATGTCATAGGGCAGTGTTGGCTGACGTGGCTGTGCAATATCGTGAGGACATCTGAGGCAGTTCCACTGGACTGGCAGACTGGGGTGGTAGTCCCCTTATTTAAAAAGGGGGACAGCAGGGTGTGCTCCAACTACAGGGGGATCACAAAAGTTCTGGAGACAAGGGTCCGTCAGATTGTTGAACCTCGTATTTAGGAGGAGCAATATGTTGTTTTTCTTGGTCGTGGATCACTGGACCAGCTCTATACCCTTAGGGGGATGCTGGAGGGTGCATGGGAGTTTGCCTAACCAATCTATATGTGTTTTGTGGATTTGGAGAATGTGTTTGACCGTGTCCCTCAGAGGGCCCTGTGGGGGGTACTTCGGGAGTATGGGGTACCAGGCCCTCTGATATGGGCTGTTAGGTCCCTATCAGAGCTTGGTATGCATTGCCAGCCAGTTGAGCTTGTTCTCGGTGAGAGTTGGACTCCACCAAGCCTGCCCGTTTCCACAGATTCCATTCGTAACTTTTCTTGACAGGATTTCTAGGTACAGCCAAGATGTTGAAGGGATCCATTTTGGTGGCCAGAGGATCAGGTCTCTGATTTTTCCAAATGAACTGGTTCTGTTGACATCATCAGAATGTGATTTCCGGCTCTCCCTGAAGCGGTTCCCAGCTTAATGTAAAGAAGCTGGGATGAGAATTAGCTCCTCTAAATCCGAGACCATGGTCTTGAGGTGGAAAAGGGTAGAATGCCTTCTCCAAATCAGCAATAAGGTCCTGCCGAAAGTGGAGGAGTTTAAGTATCTTGGAGTCTTGTTAACAAGTGAGGGAAAGTTGGAGCGCAAGATCAATAGGCGGATTGGTGCTTTGATGAGGGTATTGTATCGGTCTGTTGTGGCGAAAAGAGAGCTGAAACGAATGGTGAGGCTCTCTATTTACCAGTTGATCCATGTTCCTACCCTCAGCTATGGTCACGAGCTTTGGGTAGTGACTGAAATAACAAGATACAAGTGGCCAAAATGAGGTTTTTATGCAGGGTGGCTGGGCTTTTCCTTAGAGGTAGGGTGAGAAGATGTTTAACCCAGGAAGAGCTCGGAGTAGACCCGCTGCTCCTCCACATCGAGAGGAGCCAGTTGAGGTGGCTCAGGCATATGATTAGGATGCCTCCAGAAAACCTCGCTGGTGAGGTTTTCCAGGCACGTCCAACTGGAGGGGATCTAAAAGAAGACCCAGGACACGATGGAGGGTCTATTTTTTCTAAGACTTAATTAGTTAATGACTTGATTTGTGATAATCAGATGTCTTTGCTCTCTCAGAATCCTGGCTGCAGCAAGAGGACTGTGTTAAGTTTAAAACGAGTCAACTCCTAATTATTTAAATCATCATATTGCTCGAAGTACAGGGCGAGGAGGAGGAGTAGCAACCATTTTTCATTCGGACTTATTAATCCATCCCTTACCAACAGCTACAGTTCGTGTGAACATCTTATTCTTAGTTTTCCTAATCCAGATAGCAAAACTATAAAACCACTCATTTGTAGTTTTATATCGTCCACCAGGCCCTTACTCTGAGTTTTTGGATCAGATCTGATTTTTTTAATCTAATTTGGTGCTTAATACTGAAAAGGTCATTATAGTGGGGGATTTTAACATTCATGTGGACATTGAAAATGATAGCCTCAATGTAGCCTTTAGTAATATCTTAGACTCAAATTGGTTTTACTCAAAGAATACATAGATCCACCCACTCCTGCCATCATACATTGGACCTTGTGCTAACTTATGGCATAGAGTGTGAGGAAATAACGACCTTTCCACATAATCCAGTCCTCACCAGGGTAACTTGTGGAGTACCACAGGGTTCAGTGCTTGGACCGATTCTTTTAACTATACATATGCTCCCAACACTCTCTTAAACACTAATGATCTGTTTGAGGAATTTCAGTCTGGTTTAAGAGAGTATCACAGCACTGAAAATGCATTAGTGAGAGTTACATGACCTCAGATAAAAATCTTGTGTCTGTTTTAGTCTTGTAAGATCTCAGTGCTGTCTATGACACAGTAGATCACAATGTTCTTGTAGAAAGACTTGAACATGTTGTAGGGATCAAAGGAACAGTGCTAGGCTGGTTGAAATCCTACCTGTCTGATAGATTTCATTTTGTAAATATACATGATTAATCTTCTTCATACACCAGGGTAACTTGTGGAGTACCACAGGGTTCAGTGCTTGGACCGATTCTTTTCACTATATATATGCTCCCAATTGGTAAAATCATTAGACGGCATGGGATAAACTTCAACCGTTATGCTGACGATACTCAATTATATTTGTCCATTAACCCTGATGAACCTAATCGGTTGGGTAGATTACAGGCTTGTCTTGAGGACATAAAAAATTGGATGACTCTTAACTTTTTGCTTTTAAATCAAGACAAGACGGAAGTTCTCATCTTTGGACCAGAAATCCAGAAAAGGAAATTGCTTAGTCAATCACCTGACCTGAATGGCATTACATTAATCTCCGAGAACAAAGTAAGGAACCTTGGTGTTATCTTCGACCAGGACATGACATTCAAATCCCAAGTTAAACAGGTTTGTAGGATTTCTTTTTTCCACCTTCGGAATATTGCTAAGATTAGAAGCATCCTTTCCAAGAGTGATGCTGGTTCATGCATTTATTACATCAAGACTGGATTACTGTAATTCATTACTCTCAGGAAGTCCACAGAATGTAGTTAAAAGTCTTCAGCTTGTCCAAAATGCTGCAGCTAGAGTTCTGATGAGAATTAAAAGGAGAGATCAAATCTCTCCTGTCTTAGCTTCCCTACATTGGCTACCTGTTAATAGTTTTTTAAGATCCTCCTCCTCACATATAAAGCTCTTAACAATCTAGCTCCATCATACATCAGTGATCTGATTGTTCCATACATTCCTAAATGAGCACTTCGCTCTCAGACTGCAGGTTTACTGGTGGTTTCCAGAATATCTAAAATTAGGATGGGAGGCAGATATTTTAGTTATCAGGCACCTCTACTGTGGAACCAGCTCCCAGCTTTAGTCCGCGAGGCAGACACCATGTCTACTTTTAAGACTAGGCTTAAAACATTTTTATTTGATAGGGCCTATGGTTAAAATCTGATGTTAGCCTAGATCTGGACAAGTGGGGGAGTAGAGGGAGGTGGAGTGTACAGTCGGTAAAGACGGCTCTCCCTGGCCCTGCCTCCAACATGCCTTCATCTAAAAAGGCTAAGTTATCCAGAGTTATCTCTGTAGTTATACTGCTGTAGGCTTAGACTGCTGGAGGATACACTGACCACTTTTCACACTCTACTGCTTTCTTCTACAATTTGCTCTTTAACTGTAATATATTCTGCAATTTCAGCTGTTACCTTTATTTTTTCTCTAAGTGTTTTTCTCCCCAGAAGAAGCTACAATGATGTTCTGCTGAGGCGTGGTGGCCTCATGGAGGGGGCCATCGTCTAGCACACTGCTGCTAATCACTTAAACACTCTCCCTCTCCTGATAACTTTTTGCTTTTCTTGACGTTGGATGTGCTACTGCTAGTTTACCCATTTAATTATAGATTCACTAGGATAAATACGATAAAGTTCATCTCTCGCCATTTCTCCCCACCAATGGGGGACATGTACATGGCCAATATAGCTGCTTTTTGAAGGGCACTACTCAAAAAAACTACGACTAGTGCAGCTCAGCCCTACCACCTGTTTAAGAGCATGATTGGTTATCTTCCCTCCATGTTTTCTTAATTTTTCATCACTGCTCTGTTGATGTTCCTGGCAAAGCTAAGTTGGGCCTGCATCACAACTGTGGCTGCTGATTAGCTTTGGGGCAGAGTCACTAGATGTTCCAAAGTTTTGTGCCTGCTGCTTCAGTGCCTGCAGCCATTTCCTGGTTCAGAGTATGACAAAAAGCCATAAAACTGAGCAGAATGTCCAACAACACTACTATGTTTGTGCGGAATTGTGTGTCTGTGGACCATCAAGGTTACCTTGTACCATTTACTGATCACCTCATGCTATTTTTGTCACGATTAAAGACTGCCCTCTCCCTTTGCTGGCTCAGAGTCTAAGAAAAAGCCAGAGGGGTCAGACTAAAATGTGAGAAAACCTTTACCCAGCACCTTAATTTTAAATGTACTCACACTGGATGAATCTTGAGGGGAGCTGGTGTCATGGTTCAAAAACTTCAAAAACCTATGCAAAAGGGAAATAAATAGATTTTATCACCTATTTAGATGAGAATCTTCTCTTTTTGTGTCAGCCAATCACATGTGAGTTTGTGTCAGTGGCCCAAAATCACCTGAACAAATCAAGGTTTTGGGCTAGAACTGCAGCCAAAGATGAATCATTTTCCTCTGATGAGTCACTGAAACAGATAATTTAAAATTAATGTTAAACACACAAAGCAACCACAAGGAGGGGGTGAAATTAAACTGTTATAAACTATATTGAGGGGCAGTAGGATGTGAAACAGCTTTTGTAACTGGCCAACATCAATGCACTTCAGAGCTCTTTCTATTTATAGTGGTACCCTTAAGGATGGGCGATGTGGCCCCACAAAAATATCACAATATTCCACACTATTCTGGCAATAACTGATACGGAACCGCTGATGTATGCTTTTATCATCAGTAGAATAGACTAGTGTAATGTCTTGCCTCTGATTGGCTAGAAGGGCTCTACTACGACTGATAATTTGATTTAGCAGCAAACTGGCTTCTTCCCTTGATAAGTGAAGACTGTTCTCCTGCCACTGCCACCAAAAGAAAGCTGTTTTGGGGAGTTTTGTAAAGAAGCTGAACTTAGTGCAAAAATAATCAAAGGCGAGAATGACGGGGCTTTCTTTGGATATACTACGATTCCAAATGGCGCGTGCCCTCATGATGTAACAAATAGTTCCAACATCAAAGTTGAACCAACGTCTTTTCTGGCCGTGAATTCAATGTCTTTCGGCGCATCTTATTTGGTTCTCCGCGTGTAAATGAGGTGTCTTGCTAGTTGAGCTAACCCTTTGACACATTTGTAACTGAAAATATTTATCACCGAAAACATTTGGATGCTTGATGACAGCTAAAACAACGTTAGTCTGATAAAAGTTTTGATATTTTACATTACAAATGAATTTTAGAATTTCAAAGACAACTAGTTCCAAAATGAAAGTCGAATAAACGTATTTTCTGGCTGTCTTTTCTGGAAGCAGAGCTGTGCAGGCTATTGCGGTGTTGCTCTGTACTGTTCGTATATGGTACTGTACATCCTGGCTTTGTGATGACAGAACTCAAGATATCGTTTTTGAGTGCGCATTCTCGTGGGGTGCACGTGGGCTGGTTGAAGAAGCCAAGAGTAAAAAAAACGATCCAATGTTAAATATAGACTTTTCGGCCAGTAATAAAATCATTAGGAAGTCATTATATACCTTTTTTCAAGTGGAAAAGTTAAAAGTTTCAGGTGATGACTCCTTTAAACGTATCCACAATGTTGACACATCAAAAAAATCCCTGTCCTGAACCAGAAATCTCACCTGTCTGTCTCAGCAGTTCCAGAGTCTCTCCTGGGCCGCTTCTGTGATGAAATTTGGTTGTCATCTTCATCACAGGATATTACCACGGGCAGTTTTCTCTAAAGGAGCAGAGAGGTCAAAGGTTAAAATTTGACTTTACATATAATCTCAATTATAACTTTCTACAGCTTCACCACAGCAGTGGGAAGTGGGGGGAGCCTAAAGGCTAATTTATGTATGTGTGTGTATATATATATATATATATATATATATATATATATATATATATATATATATATGGATATATATATATATATATATACACACACACACACATAAATATATATATGTATCATAAACACTAAGAAAATAAGACAAAAACATAAAAATAACAACAATCTGCAAATGTGATGCTATCCAATAAGGCTGCCACCCGATGATGTCATAATATGCAAATTATGTGAGTGAATTTGTTCCCATCACAAAATTTGGCTCATACTGAAGATTTTTCTAATTTACAATATTCCTCTATCTCTAACCAGATTTAAGCTACAAGCTCTTTAAATAGTGATATAAAAAATTCTCATTTTACCGAAAAAAACTCAGGCGCCTAAAGGGTTAATACAGAAATAAATACATGTCTTTAATTATTTGAGTTATCAGACCTCACCTTGAATGTACTGTATATTGTGGAAAATTCCATCTACATAAAGGCAGTAATGTTTTGCCACAGACTGCAGTGTTGTGAGTTTTCATGAGTGTTTTGTAGAAAGAAAAAAAAAAGGATGTATCAATTGTACCATTTAAAGTGAAATAAGAGGAAGGTAAATAGGAATGGAATGTTTATGATTTGCTAAAATTCAAATTAAGTAAGCATGGCAGAACTGTGTGTGATGGTGTTTCAATTAAGACTATTAAAAGTGATGCACCTGCCGACGCCCTGCATTAGTAGTCACAGGAACAAACATTTGTTCTTGTGAACCACTATTCTGCTTGTGTGGCAAGCCTGTGTGGAGTCAGCAAAGTATTTAGTGAAACAGCAGGAGGGCAGCCGGTAAGAACAATTTGAGAGACTTATTGCTGGAGTTGTTTTCCAGGTTGGCTGTAGTTTAGCCACCGGCCTACGAGCATGGTGCTTTTAGGCCTCATGTTAGTAGTTTTGAGACTTTGTCATTTCTATTTTTGTAAGATGTTTAATCGAGTTTCCTAATATATGAATATCAGCAAAATAAGACAACATCCACCTTTTCTAAGCTTGCTTTTTTGTGGCTTAAGTAATTAGAAACCTTTGGCTTAAACCATTTTTGAGCTAGATGAAGTATTGAACATTTATTCGATACATGAAGTGTTGGACATATTTTTTTCGGCACATGTTCCAACCAGCTGGGAATCTGACAACGCCATAAAGTTAACCATCCAAGGAAACTGTTTGGAACAACGATGTCTATGGAGAATCTGGTCCAAGATATGGAGGAGATAAAAAAGTCCTTGAATTTCATGTCACATGAGATAACTAAAGTGGCAAAACAGCAAAGCGGCCTACAGGAGGTATTGAAAGAAGTCAAGCAACTTAAGGCTTTAATACAAGAAAAGGACAAAAAAATTGAGCTGCTTGAACGGAGGGTTGACGAGTTGGAGCAACATTCAAGGTTGGATGATCTCTTGATATCAGGACTGGAAATACACCGTACCTATGCACAGGCCGCAGCCTGTGACGGGGGAAAAGACATTGAAATCACTGCTACTCATTCTCCAGGTTCTCCTTCACTTGAGGATCAGGTGATCAAATTTTTCAACAGCAAAGATATTGCAATATCCAGTAAAGACATTGTGGCTTGTCACTCATTGGCTCAAAAACATAGTAAAACATCAACCATTGTGATCAGGCTTGCCAGTAGAAAATGTAAAATGGAGGTGCTGAGGAATGCAAAAAAATTAAAGGGTACAAGTGTATATGTAAATGAGCATCTTACGAAAAGAAACTCAGAAATCGCAAGGCAAGCAAGGATCCTGAGAAAAGAAAAGAAGATCCATGACACTTGGACAAGAAACTGCAAAGTACTGATAAAGCTAAATGGTCCCCCGGAGCAGGCAAAAGTGATGGTCATCAGAGATATTAAAGAACTTGATCAATACAAATGACATACGTCTGCTGTGGAACACCAAGGATGAATAAGAGGAAGACAACCAACTTCACGCATGGATGATACAACAAGAAGATATACGAAGAATCTGGATTATTCAACTCTCAATACAGTAAGAACAGAGACTGGTAATTCAAGTTATGAAAATTTACAATTGCAAAGGTTTGACTACACAGAATATAAACCACAGGATATGCAGGATGACATTGACCCAGATAACAATTTTTACACTAGAGTACAAAATCATTGTGAATACTATACTGAAGACCAGTTTGAACATAATGTCACTATAAAAGGTAAATTATCTGTTATACATTTCAATTGTAGAAGTCTAAATTCAAATTTTGTGAAGATTATGCAATGTTTGAAGCAATCAAATCATCCATTTACTGTAATAGCAATCTCTGAGACATGGCTCCAGGAAGGGAGGATATCTATGTTTCAAATTGAAGGATATAATATGTTTTCCACAAGTAGAGATTGCAAAAAAGGTGGGGGTGTGGCTTTGTATATTGATAAAAACTTTCAAAGTAGATTGGTGGGTGATATGACATTAGTTATGGATAACATTATGGAGTGTGTATCTGTGGAAATACAAATAGAAAAGTCTAAGAATGTGTTAGTCAGTTGTATGTATAGGAAACCAGGATCTTGTGTTGAAATGTTTAAAGAAAAAATAGTTGATATGTATGATGATATAATCAACAGAAAAATGTGTTTTGTCTGTGGGGATTTTAACATTGACCTGTTGAATCCTCAAATGCAAAATGCAAATACAGAGTTTATTAATTCCATGTTTAGTTTGGGACTGTATCCACTAATAACTCGGCCAACTCGAATTACAAAAACTAGTGCGACACTGATCGACAATATTTTTACAAATATTCTTGAATATGATGTGTTAAGTGGTCTTGTAATTACCGATATGTCTGATCATTTACCGGTTTTCACAGTCGTACAAAGGACAACTGTAACTACTCAAAGTGAATCTGTGGTTGTTACAAGGCTAAAAAATCAAGAAGCAGTAAATTCATTTAAAACTGACTTAATGGAACAAAATTGGGAGGAGGTTTATGTGGAAGATGTAAATATGGCTTATGGAAAATTTTTAAATATTATAACTTCTCTTCATGAAAAAACTGCCCTTTGCTTTATAAGGTGGATAAGAATAAATATGCTAAAAAGCCGTGGATAACTAAGGGGATTCAGAAGGCTTGCAGGAAAAAAAATAAGCTGTATAAAGACTTTTTAAAGAAAAGAACGGAGGAAGCAGAACAGAATTACAAGATATACAAGAATAAATTAATAAGTATTATGAGATCTAGTAAAAGAAATTATTATAGCAAATTATTGGAAGGAAATAAATCTAACATTAAAAATACGTGGCGCATATTAAATGATGTAATAAAAAAGGGTAGTGGAACCAATAGTCTTCCAAATATTTTTCTAACAAAAGACAATCAAGAAATTTATCAGTCTAAAGAAATAGCAAATGAATTCAATAAGTATTTTACCGAAATTGGGCCAGATTTGGCAAAGGATATATCAAATACTAAATTAGATGCTGATGCTGTGAGTAAAATAACAAATTTAGACAAAACCATATTTATTCAAGGCACAAATGAAAATGAAGTTATAACAGTTGTTAAAACATTTAAAAGTAAAAAGTCAGCAGATTTACATGGATTTGATATGTCGGTTGTAAAAGAAATCATTGAGATTATAGCCAAACCACTTACACATATTTGTAACCAGTCTCTCCAATCAGGAAGATTTCCTGAAAGGATGAAGGTTGCAAAAGTCATTCCTATCTATAAGGCTGGAGACAAACATGACTTTTCTAATTATAGACCAATTTCTATTTTATCTCAGTTCTCCAAAATACTAGAAACAATATTTCATAAAAGATTGTATGACTTCATTGAGCATCATGATATTCTTTCTGAACAGCAATATGGTTTTAGACGTGATCGGACAACTTCTCTGGCAATTGTTGATCTAGTGGAGAAAATATCTGATGCAATTGACAACAAACAATATGCTGTTGGGGTCTTCTTAGACCTGACCAAAGCTTTTGATACTGTTAATCATGACTTATTAATAAAAAAATTGTGTAGATATGGCATCAGGGGTGTGGCCTATGACTGGATTAAGAGTTATTTAGAGAACAGACTCCAATATGTCCACATTAACAACACTGATTCACAGCTACTGACAGTGACCACCGGTATCCCACAGGGGTCAGTGTTGGGTCCCTTGTTGTTTATTCTTTATATTAATGACATATGTTTAGTTTCTAAAACATTGCATTTCATATTATTTGCAGATGATACTAATGTTCTAAGTTTTGGGAAAGATTTAATAACATTAATGGACAAGGTTGAGAAAGAATTAAATGCATTAAAGTGTTGGTTTAACTTAAATAAATTAACTTTAAATTTAAATAAAACAAAATTTATCATATTTACTAATAGAGCAATTACAGTGGATACAAATCTCAAAATAAATAATACAGAAATTGAAAGAGCGAATGAAATAAAATTTCTTGGCGTAACCATAGAAAAAAAGTTAAGTTGGAAACCGCATATTGACTCAATTAAAGCAAAGTTATTGAAATCATTAGCAGTTCTCTATAAAGTTAAAGAATTTTTAGATGAAAAAGCTTTATATCTTTTGTATTGTTCCTTATTTCTGCCTTATTTCATGTATTGTGTTGAAGTGTGGGGAAATACCTACGAAACCCACTTAAAGCCTTTGTTTATAATTCAAAAGAGAGCAATCCGACTTGTAAATAAAGCAGCTTGTAGAGAGCATACACATTTACTTTTTATTCATTTAAAAGTATTAAAGCTAAGAGAATTAGTTACATTAAGAACTGCACAGTTTATGTATAAAGTGATGTATAATTTGATGCCAAAACAAATTCAGGATCTGTTCCAGATCAGAGAGAGTGTTTATGATCTCAGAGGGTATAAAATGTTTAGAAAGCCTAAAGTAAGAACTAAAATGAAACAACTTTGTATTTCTTGTGTTGGGGTTGATGTGTGGAATAAATTAGACCAGGAGCAAAAAGATTGTTCAACAATGGTAAAGTTTAAGGGTATGTTTAAATCAAATGTGATTAAATATTATGAATCAAGTCAATGAAAATATGCATAAAACATTAAAGGTCTTTTTTTTTTTTTTTTTTTATGAAGCTAGAATGGGGATTTGAATATATTCCCATACATTTCAAACATGATGTAAAAATTATGGAATCGGTACGCTATTCTAAAATTTTGTTTAAGTTCAAAGGGTTTGGGGGGCTGGGCTTATAAGCTTATGCTTCTGCCCGCGCCCATTCTTAGCACTGTGTAAGTTGTGTGTTTGCTTGTAAACCTGCAAATGTTTCTTTGTTATATTATATTGCACTATTGATTTTAATTTCTCATTAATTTCTCATTAAACTTCTCTCTCTCTCTAGAGTTAAGCTAAAAGCAAGCATTGATAAATTGAAGGAAAACAAATAACATGAACATTTGCACTGCATAAATTAGAATATTATTATGTTTATTCAATTCTGTTTGGTTAGTAAGACATTTAAATATTTAAGATAGTATTTTTGTGATTTTAGTCATTTAAATGATTGTCAACTGAATAAAATTCGTTTTGATTGTTTCAAGGTTTTTATCTTTCCGAGACCATCCACTGCCCTAAACCTTTCTACAAAACAACAAAATAAATTGAAGACTAAAAGGAGAAGACTGTGTGGTTCTTGAGTAAAGCTCAGTTGTTTAAATCTGTAAAGACTCATCCTTCCCTTTCAAGTGGGGATTCTACACAAATTAAGGCAAAACTTGACAATGAGCAAACAGAATTAATAGAAATAATCCAGTTCTGCTCTTCAGCATCTGCAGAGATGCTCATAAACATTTAGATGGGCTTAAACTGTGATGCTGGTGGGTTAAAAAGCAGGAATGTGACAGTTTATTAGGAAGCACTGAGCAGAGAAAATAATCTGGACATGCAGAATTTAAAACATTAGCCTTAATTGTGTTCACATAAAACCTGTTAAAAACCACAATTTCATTCATCTGCCCAAAATCATGACTTTTTCAGGAAGCACTCAGATAAGAAATGTGTTAATATTACAGATATATTTAAAAGTAGCAACGCTGTTGCTCGTAGTAGCGTCAATGAGCGGCTGAGTTTAGCTGAGGGAAGATGGCTCCCAACCCACATCAGAAGTCCATGCAAATAGAACTGTTACTGCTTTCTAATGTGGGTGGGGAGTCCGCTTCACTCAGCTGCTGAATCTGGTCTGAACAGAGGATACACCAGGGATTGAAGCAAAAAATTGTGTGCGACAGGGTGCAGGTGATTATGTGGCTGAGGGCTTGATTGAGGAGGCAGAGGAGGGTGTCAGCCTGGGAGTCATGACAGTTGTGAGTTGACTGATGTTCCTTCGTATTTTTATGTTATTTGGAAAGTTTTTATTTATATATAAATATATAAAGCTCTTTTTAAATTTTATATTTTACCTTTTTTATGATTATGTGGCACACTAACTTCCATACATAATGCATCGGCATCTGTCTCTTTTTACGGCTTTTTGTTTTACTTTGTCAATACGTTTGTCACATTAGCGGCGTTTTTACCATCATTTCTACATCCATCACATCCCAGAGAAGGTTAAACCAACATCAAACCCAACGTTTGGAGCTTGTAAACCAGCTGTCTGCAGCAGCGTCAATCGTCCCGGCTGGATGGGTGAATCTCTTCATCAGAGTCAATATTCTGCTTCATAATCTGAGTCAGTCGTTACCAGACAAAGTGATCAGACAACAAAGACCAGACCTGCCGGCAATGATACGTTTTATCTAATATTTACGCTCTTCATGCTACACGCATCTCCTCCTCTCCCCGAATGGGAGCCTCTCAGCAGGAGGCGTTTTTCAAACTAAAAACTCCCAAACTTTGCTCAGCCTGAAGGTTATACATCTCCACTATCTTCTGGTGTAAAGTAGTAACTTCATGAGGAATCATATTTGTAGATAAGACTTGTTAAAGTCAGCAATGAGGCTTTGGCGCTTTTAATGAGTAAGTCCCAACACTGACAATGTACTGTAACTAGAACCAACATGCATAAACAGACTGATCGGTCTGAAGTGTAATGAAGTGTAATGATATGAAGTGTGTTTGATCCCTGAAAAAGCAAAGAATCCTAGAATCTTCTGATTAAACATCCAAAGACCAAGCAGGTTGATATTCTATAATTATACAGAGAGTATCACAGCTTATTGGTCATATGTAAATGTAATATATTAAGCTTAAAAGCAACAACATTTACCCTCCACATATAATGGCGATCCAGCCAGGAGGGTCATAGTGTCATATAATCATCCCTTGTTAAAGAGCAAGTCACCCCCAAATCTACTTTGTTTTTGCTGATAAACTAAATAAACGAGTGTCTAATCGTGCTGCAGACACGTGTAGTCAATAATTTGGCACTTCAGTGCATCTTAGTTAAAATTTAAATATTCTGCCTAAAACTGGCAGTGTTGTGCCGTTGTCCGGTAAAAACTCTGCACTGTATTTGAATTTAAATCTGCCACCGCTATTGGCTAAGAGGTATGCTATGATGTAAACTGGTGCATTATGATGTCACAATGCTGTCGTGAGCCTGTATGTGTATTTGTTAGTGGCTCCGCCCTCTCGGTCTGCCAGGCAACAGCATTTGTTGCATTTTTCAAACATGAAGTGGGAGTGGAGTTTGACTCTGGTAGGGGGTGACTTGCTCTTTAAATAGACACTTTCTGCCGCCACCTGAAGATAACCCAGACTAGAAGGGTCGCACTCACCTGCTTAAAAATAACATCCTCCACCCACTGAGCTGGCAGGGAAGTATAAATCAAGCTTAATGCTTCACAGCCAGTGGAAACACACCCAGCCACTATGACAGCAGCTATTTGCTGTGTATTATGCTTCGCAAATGTTAGGGCCCAGTAATGCTGTAATGCAGAGGTATTTCAGTCTGGGCCTGGAGGGTCGTATCCAGCACGTTTTAGTTGTTTCTCTGCTCCACACTTAAGTGGTTGAATCACCTGTGCAGCAGCTAATCAGGCTTTTTAGAAGCCTGTCAATGACCTGCTGACATAAGTCAGGTGTGTTGAAACAGTTAAAGCTAAAATATGCTGGATACCAGCCCTCCAGGGCCAGAATTGAATACTCCTGCTATAAAAACTTATAATTTAACTTTACTGAGCATTGACTAATTGAGTGAGAGGAGATGCTAAAACACTTATGCAGATCTACAAACCTGAAGTAGAGAGCAAGCCGCAGTTTCACCAGTTTCATCCGAGTCAGAACTCTGGGACATCACTGCGGGGGGAAAAACAGCTCAGAAGGACACTTGGCACTTCAAATCATAGTTACAGCAATGACAAAAAATAAATAAAAATCTCTTAATACATTTTTATGTATGCCAGGGATCTCCTCAGGTTTTCAAAGTGTTGAGGTGATATCAGTAAGTGTTGCAGGAATGGAGCTCTGCTAGGGGAGTAGGGGGCATGCTCCTTAACTTTATTTATTTATATAGAAAAATTAGACATCAAAAATTGCTTTAGTGCATTTTAGACAGAAGTTTTGGATTTGGAAAATTCTATGAAGACAATTACGTACCATCTGTATTTTTAACATTTGGACTTAGTACTGTGTGACGACAAAACTGTCAGCAAACCAGGTAAAAAAACAGAAACTTTGCTACTCCGTGAAAGAGGTAAGAACAGAAAAACTATGGAATTAAAAGAGAAACGTAGAAAGAACAGAAGGAATATTTAAACACCTCAGTAATGTGCGACGTGTTTTCACAAACACTGCAGTCAAATGTCAGACAGAACTAAATGTAAATTAAAACCACACATAAATTTAAAAGAAAAGCATTTCATACTGAACATAAATCTATGTTCTTACCCACTCCTGTTTATTAATTTCCTATCTTGTCCCAGTAACATGACTTTAAATAACTTTATTCCCATCTCACACAGAACTCACGTGACCCACTAGAATCCGAAAAAAAAATAGGTCAAGTTGACCTTTTGACTTCCATAAAAAACAGAAGATCTAAATAACCATAACCCATGACTGAATTTGGTGGTGAACAGTGAAAATCATAAATTTGACTAATTTTCTCTAAATCGAAACCCTAATATCACAGAAAGGGTGACTTGTTGCAGATGTTACAGGATCAAAAACTGGCTTGAATGAAAGTCAGTTAAACGTTTTTGTGCGCCAAGGCCACAAGAGAATGGCAACTTAAATCTGTCGCTACAAAATACTATTGATGCTAAATTTTTCATATTTTAGATATTTCATAACATAACCAATACCGATTCGAAATAAATAGCCCACAGGAAGAAAAAGTTGTTTATTTGGAAAATAACAAAAAAAAAAATTTTTTTTTCATAAATTACTGCAATGCCTTTGAGTACTCAAACTGGCATTTGATGGGTTAAAATCTTCAAAATACTGTAAGTTTTTATGTTTGAGCCGGGCTGAAGTTGCTTAACAGATCTATGAAAAAAAAAGCAAAACTTTTGTGCATTTATCTTTTTATAACCATTTCTACGGCAGACGTTTTGACCTCTAAGGTCACAAGAGTATAGTCAGTTAACTCACTCACTGCCAGCCGTTTCCTGATCACTAACGGCCTTCGCTGCCAGCGTTTCTCACCGTTTTTACTGTTTTTTAAGTCACAGAACGTTGCGCGCTAGCATGATGTCGATGCCAAAACAAAGAGGAGACTCACCTCTTACATCAGCAAGAAGCCGCGTGTTTCGAGCGTTATCCGTTCTTTCATAATCCGTTGTCGAATTGTGATCGGCAGACGCTTTTCCGGTTCGCGCCTCACTTTTTTTTACAGGAACGGCCCAAAACGATCTCCAAACACATGGATGTGTTGCTTCCTGATCATGTGATCTGTGACGTATGCGGATGAAGATCGGCTTCAGGGCTGAGATGTTTGTTCTCTCAGCGCGGGGCCTCGCTCCGATGCTCAAACAGTAAAAAAATGCAAATGACAACTTTAGTCGTCATTGGCAGTGAATGAGTTAAAGTGAAGCCTGAGGGCTAAATACATTTTGGCGCTTCAGTGACAAGCAACACAGCAGCTTTATCGGTCATGTGTTTACTTCCTAAACGATACATGCACTGACACGGGGTCTCGCTCTATAAGCTAGATACAACTGTGTGAGAGATATAGATACTGCTGGGGTCAGACTAGGTGAAAATATGTAAATGGTTAAACCTTATTTGTTTATTTGTTTAAAGGTACCCCACACTTTTTTTCATGTTTAGTTCATGTGGACAGTTTTTGTCAAGAGAAGTCTTATTTACAAGATGTCACTGAACGCACCTTTGGTGTATCAGAGAACTGCTTTTGACGTAGTGTTTTTGAACGTCTCTGGGGGAGAGTCTCACCGCAGCTCCAGGCACGGAGTTTGCACGGAGCAGTTTGTGTACGTTTTATTGATAAAACTACAAAATAAAAGCCTCCTAAAGAGCAAATAACTCCAGTGGTCGTCCCTCCCGCCGAGCTGCAACATGTGCAGATGCATCAGTGGTGCTGGACCCATCACTTGTGTAAAGTTAGTAAGCACCAGAGTGAAAATAACTTGAACAGGACATGCAGTTTACACAAACTGAGGTCATGTGTGTATAGGAATCGAGAATATTCCAGATAATCACATTCAACTGTCCGGTTACGGTGACAGCCAGCCATCCTACCTGTATGCTCACAGAAATGCTGCTCAGTTTGTGCTGCCTGCTTCTTTGGGGATCTGCAACCATCCTGGGCCAGGATGTTGGTGGACAGCATGAATGGAACCCTGCCAACTGGACAAAGCTCACTTCTACCTGTAGAGTCTCTGGTGTAATACGCAAACATCTTTCCCACCAAGTCATCATTCACACAAATCTGGAATAAAAACATCATTGGCGTTTTCTTTCTAGCTTAAAGCTCTTGAAAGCTTTTAATTTATCAATTAAAGATTAAAAATAAGTATTCTTTAAGCTTTACCTTGACGTTGTCGATTGTCAGATACAGCTCAATCGGGGTAGAATCAGACTCCATTTCAAGCAGTGCAGCTTCTGTTTGGGTGGAGGCTGATGAATTAAAGGAGACAATGATCAGGAGTACAAAAAGTTTATAAAGCAGTCCAAGTTATTTAATCATCGGTCTTCTTTGACAGTTAGATCACAAAAGAAAATTTCATCAGTATTTTATCATTTGACCATATTTCTAACCTAGAAGCAGGTTGTGAAGATAGAGAGTAGCCGAGCTGTTCCACGAAGCAGAAGGTCTGCAGAAGAAAACAAATCACAGCACAAATGGACGAAAGACTTTTAAAAGCCTAAAACAGTTAACTGCAACTGCATCTCACTTGAGCTTTGCCTTTTCCTTATACAAGGATATCTTCATGGTTGTTGGTTTGATTCTGGCCAGACGAAACTTCCTCACCCAAGCAGGCAACTGCAGAAAACTTGACAGTGCTACGTAGACCCTGGTCAGAAGACAGGTGAGCTCATAGAATGATTCAAGTTCACATACACAGGTTCACCTGCCGCAGTTTTCCCTCAGGTTATTGCTGAAGAAGGTAGGTACCGGCACTTACTGCTCTGAGGACACCATGATTCGTTCGCCATGATCCACAAGGAGGCAGCAAGCTTGACAGGACAAAGAATCCATGATAGTGGACTCCACCAATGCACGGCACCACAAATTCTTTACGGTCCAGAAAACCACATACACCTAGGAACACCATCGTTGGGAGTAAGACTGGGATCAAAAGGATCAGACATCTAGAGTCGAAAGTCAGATGCAGGTGCTGGCCATTAAATTAGATTATCATAACAAAGTTGATTTATTTCAGTAATTCCACTCAAAAAGTGAAACTTGCATATCTGATTCATTCTTTACACAGGCTGATATATTAGAAATTATGGGTGGGCGATATGGAAAAAAAAATTATTAAATTCATGATTTTGTTTTTGCAAAGTCACGATCAAGACTTTATCACAATTTTTTCTATTTCTACAATTCCAATGATTTGGAGGTTATTTACCAGTAAAATAAATAAATTTAAAGCATACCACTTCACAGAAAATAGGAGAAAAGATTTCAGAAACCTAAAATTTATCTTTAAATTCCAATATCCAACTAATCACAGTTGAAAGCTAGAGGTACATGTCTCAAATGTCCCACAGACACTAATTATGAATCTATAATTAAATGAATGTATAAATAATTAAATTCTATCTACAGGTGGCTAAAATCCTATCATGCACAATGTTACCATGTCATGACTCCCATCCTTCTCCCTCCTCTGCCTCCTCATTCAACCTTCACCTGGTCCCTTCACCAAGCTCCTGACAGGCCCTGTTTCCCTGGCAACCACAATCAACTCCATTCTTCTCACCTGTTCCTGTCATCAGCTTCATCCACTTCACCTGCTCCTGACTCCTCAGCTCATCTCACACACCTGCTTCCCCTGCTATAAAAGAACCATCCTGCTATCCAGTCTCTGCCAGATTATTGAAAACATTTGCCAGTAAATTCTACAGCCATCCACCCAGTCTGATCTCTGCCTCCGGACCTCGTTTTTTCTCCTGACCCCTTGAACTCTGCCTGCCATCAAGACCCTTGCCTGTCTTCTACCACGTCTCCAGCCTGCTCCCTGTACCTGCTTGTGCTGATCTGGTTTTGAGTCACGCCTGCCCTCCGACTCTGTCTCCTGCATCGCCCTCCTCTGGTAACTCCACAAAAAATTTATATATATTTTTTATATACTTTTACTGTGTTTGGCGTCATTACAGGTCTTCTGAGTTCTGTTCGTGACATACCAGTAATTATTTCTTGTCCAGAAGAAAAAAAAACCATCATGTTAAGCTAAATTCATGATGCATCCTTATCTCATGCAACCTCTAGTCAGGATTAAACTCCTGCTATTTGGGCCTCACAGCTTTCCGTAGCAGCTTGCTCACGGAAACACAAACGAACATCCCTAAACAATAAAAGCACATCCATCCATTTTCAGCCGTTTATCCTAAGTCAGGTCATCAGTCCCTAGACTGCTTTCTTGCTGGAAGGAGTGCCAGTGGGATTGAGGAGGTCTTCGAAGTATTCCATCCACCTATCCGCAACGTCCCGAGTAGAGGTCAGCAGCACACTGTCACCACTGTAAACAGTGTTGGTAGCGCATTGCTTTACCCTCCTGAGACACCAGATGGTTGACCAGAATCTCTTTTAAACCATATGGAACTCTTGCTCCATGGCCTCACCAAATTCCTCCCACACCCAAGTTTTCGCCTCCGCGAACACCCGAGATGCAGTCTGCTTGGACAGCCATTATCCATCAACTGCTTCTGGAGTCCCACAGGCCAAAAAGATCTGATAGGACTCATTCTTCAACTTTACAGCATCCCTAACCGCCGGTGCCACCACGACAGTCAGACAACCCTGCACCTGCCGCCTTAACAATAGAAGCACGGAACATGGTCCACTCGGACTCTATGTTCGAAGTTCTGTCGGTAGTGGGAATTGAAGCTCCTTCTGACAGGAGACTCCGCCAGATGGTCCCAGCAGACCCTCACAATGAGTTGGGGCCTGCCAGGTCTGACCGGCTTCCTCTCTCACCATCAAAGCCAACCAATAAAAGCCACAAAGCCAAATGCAAAGTTTGGAGTAGAACATTGACGGTCATTAAACATTTGGTAGCCTGAGGATCAGGTCTCTGCTTTTTGCAGATGATGTGGTCCTGTTGGCTTCGCTGGAGCGGTTTGCAGCCGAGTGTCAAGCAGCTGGGATGAGAATCAGCTCCTCTAAATCCGAAATCATGGTCATGAGTCAAAAAAGGGTTGAATGCCTTTCTGCCCTAAGTGGAGGACTTTAAGTATCTCAGGGTCCTTTTCACGAGTGAGAGAATACTGGAGCATGAGATCAATAGTGGTGCATCTGCACTGATGCAGGCATTGTACCAGTCTTTCATGGTGAAGAGAGAGCCGAGTGAGAAGGCAAAGCTCTCGATTTACCAGTCGATCTACGTTCCTAGCCTCATCTATGGTCATAAGCTTTGGGTAGTGACAGAACGAAATCGCAGATACAAGCAGCTGAAATGAGTTTTCTCGGCAGAGTGGCTGGGCTTTCCTTTAAAGATAGGTTAAGAAGCTCGGTCATCCGGGAGGGGCTTGGGAGTAGGTTCGCTGCTCCTCCACATCGAGAGGAGCCAGTTGAGGTGGCTCTCGCATCTGTTCAGGATGCCTCCTAGACGTCTCCCTGGTGAGGTTTTCCGGGTACGTCCAACCGGGAGGAGGCCTAAAGGTAGACCCAGGACACGTTGGAGGGACTGTGCCTATCACCTGGCCAGATAAAGCTGTGAAGGTTGTAAAGGTGTGTGTGGTTCTCCACAACTACCTGGCATACTGCGATAATGCAAACACACCAGAGAGCCGAAACATTCCACCCACTTTTGCTGACAGCGACTCGGCAAGAGTGGTGCACCCTGGAGACTGGCGGAGAATGGTGGACGGTTTTTGTTTCCCTTAGGCAAAGAGCAAATATTTCCAAATCCACAGAACTTATTGTCCATTATGAGGACTAAACCACCTCAAATAAAAGATGGTTTAACTGATTGAGATTACATCTTATTACATAAATGATTGGTAACATGACACATAACATGACTGGTGAGTGAACACTGGCGCGTCTGGCTGCGGCTGCTCACCGGTTTGTTAGTTGTTTTTACATAACTTCTATACATTTTTACACTATTTTGTGCTATTTTGGATGCCTACCTGAACTGTTATTCGAACCTTTTCGAAACCTTCCCGTCTGACTGAAATAACTGCCTGTCTGAGGGGCTTAAACACGCTCGCTCGCTCAGCCTCAACAGTCAAACAAAGATGTGGATCCACGGCTTATGGGTGTGGTCCGTGCTCACCTGGGTCGTCTTGTCCATCGTCCACTACCCAGTGACTGCTCTTCTTCAATATTCTGCTAACAAACGTTTATGGCTGCGCTTTCCCCTGCCGGTTTCTCCACCAGCGGCCCTGCATCTCCATCCAGACATCGCCTTCCAGCCACGCCGCAGATACATTCGTCGAGGATCCTGACGAAGTTTCTGTGTCCAAGATTCTGGCGCAGTCAGCTCCTTCTGGTCCAAAACCCGCCGTCCTTCCCATACAAAGACCCGAACTGCCAACCACCGCATGCTAGCCCACCTAGCCATGTCGGCTGATCATACGATCAAACACGCCAACTCCACCATCAACTTCGGCCTACTGAACATTCGCTCTCTTACGGGAAAAGGGCATCTCGTCCATGATCTCCTTTCTGACCATAAACTTGACTTTCTCTGCTTGAATGAAACTTGGCAACACCCTAATAATGACTTTATTTCACTCAATAACTCCACTCCACCTGAGTTTGTTTACATCTGTAAACCTCGGGAGTCAGGGAGGGGTGGAGGTCTCGCGATAATTCACCGGAAGCAGTGGAAAGTCTCTCTAATCTCTGCTCCATCCTTCCACTCATTTGAATACAGCGCATTACAACTCCCTGGATCCACTCCTACCATTGTATGTACCGTCTACCGCCCACCTAAGCTGAATAAGGACTTCTTAAATGACTTTACTGCTCTCCTCACTCACCTTTCCATACCCTCTCCCAGTCTGATAATCACTGGTTATTTTAACATTCACATGGATGAAAATAATCTTACGAGAGTCTTTACTTCCTGTTTAGATAGTTTGACTCCAAAGGCCATATTCTGGATCTGGTCTGCTGTTCGGGTATTACCCCAGCCCAATGCATAGCCAGTTATTTTCCTCTTTCAGATCATAAACTATAAAGGCCTCTGAAACCCTTATGGCCCGCAATATTGCTTTTAGAAAAAACATAAATCTTGATGCATTCTCCTACGCAATATCTGATCTCACATTACCTCATCACCCGAGGATCTAGTTTTTAACTATAATTTTAATCTAAATAACATTCAATACTTTTGCCCCAATTAAGCAAAGATCTGTCTCATTTAACCGCTCAGCACCTTGGTTTAACTACGACCTTCACCGTCTTAAATCTGAAGGACGAAGATTAGAACGTTTAAGAAAACCGGCCTCACTTTCCATAAAGATCTATATAAGAATCACTTATTTCATTATAAAGACTCCATTCACACAGCTAAATCGTTTTACTATTCTAATTTAATCAGCTCAAGTGAAGGTAACTCCAAGACCCTTTTTTCTCTGTTATCCAAAATTACAAAGCCTCCTGAATTATTGCTTAACAATATGGTTTCCTCCGACTCCCTCATGTCCTTCTTCACATCCAAAATCTCAAATATTCACCAACAACTCAATGCTACTAGAAATCCTGTTTCAGAAGTTGAACCCATCCTTACAACTCCAAGTCATTTATTCTCAAGTTTCAGTCTCCCCTCTGCAACTGAGATATCAAATTTAATCAAGGAATCCAAATCATCCACCTGTCTGCTTGACCCTCTCCCCACAGTGCTACTTAAAGCCTGTCTTCCATTATTGGTTCCACCATCATTTACTCTTCCCTCAATACCCGAGTTGTTCCTGCAGCATTAAAAACTGCCTGTATCACTCCGATTCTCAAAAAGCCCGGCGCGGATCCCACCAACTTTGATAATCTTCGTCCAATATCTAAATTACCATTTATTTCCAAAATCCTTGAAAAAGTTGTTGCTTCTCAGCTTCCCTCTTATCTCAATTCTCAAAATCTATATGAACAATTCCAATCTGGTTTCAGACCACAACACAGTACGGAGACTGCACTAGTAAAAATCACAAATGATCTACTAATGGCAGCAGACTCAGGCCATCGATCCATTCTGGTTTTACTAGATCTAAGTGCTGCAATTGACACCATTTCTCACAGTATACTTCTCAAAAGATTAGCATCTATCGGCATTAGTCACACATCCCTAGCCTGGTTCACCTCATACATATCAGATCGTACTCAGTTAATTCAAATTCAATCTCACTCTTCTAGTCCTTCCCCGGTTACCGCAGGAGTTCCCCAAAGCTCAGTTCTAGGCCCTCTTATTTATCATCTATTTGCTCCCCCTTGGTTACATATTCCGCAAATACAACGTTTATTTTCACTGTTATGCTGATGACACCCAGCTGTACATTTCCTCCAATACAAATGCATCCCTTCCACCAATCTCCCTCTCTAACGGTCTATCTGAAATTAGATCTTGGCTGTCTCAGAACCTACTTAAACTAAACAGCAATAAAACGGAACTCCTACTCATTGGCACTGCTTCAGTTTTAAAAAATTCTCCCAATTTCTCTATCAATATTGTCGACTACACAGTTCACCCATCTTTACAGGTAAAAAGTCTTGGTGTCATACTAGATGGTACACTTTCATTCCAATCTCACAGTAACCGTGTTACTTGAGTCGCATATTACCATCTTCACAGCCTCATGCTGCTGCAATCCTCGTTCATAGTCTCATCACCTCTCGCGTCGACTACTGTAATTCTTTCTATTTGGTCCCCCAACTAAATCCCTTCATAAACTCCAGCTTCTCCAGAACTCTGCAACACGCATCATTACTGGGACCCCCTCATGAAATCACATCACTCCTATTCTTAAAAACCTACACTGGTTGTCAATAGAAACCAGGAACATATACAAGATCCTACTACTTACATTTAAATCGATACATAGCATGGCTCCACTTTATCTATGTAACTTACAAACTATTGCAACTAGGGCTGCAACAAACGATTATTTGGATAATCGATTAATCGGATGGGGTCTCGACACGATTAATCGATTAATCGGATTACATGGGGAAATTTTTAAAAACTGCTAGGGAAACGTTATTTCTCTCCTTCCTTCACTTTATTTAACACAACATTATTAGAAAACAGTTCAATAGCAGAAAAACAACATGCCATCACCTAAATTGTCTTATAAGGTGTATAGACAGAGACCCTAAGCTACATCTATCTGTGACCTAAAATGCTTGGTCCAAGTTAAACAGCTTAAGGGCAATTCTCATCTGTTTTGTTTGATCTCATCTGTTAACATTTATTTTAAATGTAATTAAACATAGGCTGTGAATTAATCAAAATTGATCACTATTTCCAAAACTGACTGAAAAAATACCAAATAAAACAAAAGTAAATGAATGCCATCCTCCTTGCGATGATGCCCTGGGCAACTGCCATAAAGTCACATCAAGAAATGCTGCTGATCATTCCAATGATCCCAAATAGACTCACATTAGGCCACATGAAAGCAACTGAACCCAAAAATATATTAACCAGTATATAACTGCACTCTCACACAACACGCCTGCAGCAACAGTTAGGACTCCTCCCTCCCTTTTAAAAGCGTTTTTGCTTCTGAGGACATTGTGGTTGTAAAACCACATGCTAGTAGTCTGGCCCCGGTGTGATCAACCAGTTTCTGCGGGAATGTGACGGCGGAACCAGGGCCAGATTAACACTTTGTTGTACCCTGGGCAACAATATTCAAGGGCTCCATCATCACGACCCAAGGATCACCATAATGTGGTCACATACAGAATATTTTACTGTAATATGCAGTAAATATACTCAATACTTGAATGCCTGACAACACGTAACCCGCCCAGAGTAACCTTTGACCCACCTCGTGTGGACTGACCAATGAGGAGAGGGTCTTAACTTGAGGCCCTCTCTTCATTGGTCAGTCTGCATGAGACTGACTCTCAACTGACATTCAGTCGTAGGCAGCGAAGCGTCTCTGTGCAGCGCAAAAGCCCGGGTGGACAGTTTGTTTAATGTAGGGTGACCATATTTCCATTTCCAAACAAGAGGACAGGGGATCTGTGCCTATGACGTCACACTATGGCAACGCCACACAAACCATGTTGGGACCCATTTTTTGTAAGAACTAAATTAATATCAGATTCTGCCAATAAAAGGGCTCTAAAACAATTCATATGTAAATATTTAGCATATTTACTGCAAAATCTCATTTTTCTGCTTTAGTGCTGCAACAAGGTTTTATTAATAATAAATTATTATACCTTTTGTTTTACTACAGCATCGGTAAGCTTCCTGTGCACAGATGATTAAGGATGCTTGTTTCAGCTGTGAGATTAGACGATGGGATCAATGAAAAAAAAAGTTGTCACACACTCCATGGAAACTTTCAGAGAATCCACAAATAGTGGCTTTCAAATGGTTTTGTTACTTTTTGCAAGTTTTTAAAAGAAGCAGATGAGACAGCATGTCTGATAATTTAGTTTTTCATCTGATAATATTAGAACATGTCAGTAATGTCTGAGGGGCTTTTATAAACACCATATAACTAACACTACTGGAGAGGGCATGAATTACACAGAGGCTTCTGGGGAGCCCAGTTATGGGGGGGGGGGGGGGGGGCATTTTGCCTTGGCCCCCAAAATGTCTTGAAACGGCCCTGGGTGTGTGACTGAGTTTTGAAGGTGATCTGAATTGTATCAGATGTATAAATATGACATGTGTATAACTTATTGTTTTTTACTGGTAAAAACGTGTCGTGGAGATAAATCTACCTACATTTGACTTTTCAACACTTTGTTTTGTTTTCTTGTTTTTATTGAACTATTTTCCTGTCCTGTCTGTCTCTCATCTTCCTGCATCTCCTCATAATTCTCCAGAAAATCTGTTGCCTGGATTCTTACCTTTTCACCTCATCAGTTACTTTTGAGCAGATCAAAGGGATCTCCTGACCGAAAAGCGCAGAGCGCGTTTTCGATGCTGCGTGAGGTGACATCACCGCAGCACAGGTGATGAGCTCCGCAGTAGCGAGCTTCAGGCACAAATAAGACAGAAAATAGAGAACATGTGCGGACATGAACGATCGTGTGCTAATTATAGTTTTTTGGTTGCGCCACTTTGAGAATGGACCGTGCGCTGGAAGCAGCTGCCTGGATCGCTGCACGACAATGCGGAACCGGTTCGCAGCAGCGCAAGTCTGCCGGCTCTCCCTCGCGCTGATCTGCCTGTACCGGCTCTCCCTCACGCTGATCTGCGGCTCTCCCTCGCGCTGATCTGCCGGCTCTCCCTCGCGCTGATCTGCCGGTACCGGCTCTCCCTCACGCTGATCTGCGGCTCTCCCTCGCGCTGATCTGTCGGCTCTCCCTCGCGCTGATCTGACTTGCTCTGGTCTGCGCGCAACGGCGGGCGGGAAGGGGGGGGGGGGGCGCTTTTGGAAGAGTTGTGCGACACAACGAATCAATGACGCAATTCGTTGCCAACGCTTTTAGTAATCGATTTTCATCGAATTTATCGATTCGTTGTTGCAGCCCTAATTGCAACCACTTCCCGATCTCTTAGATCCTCATCTGCACTTCATCTGATTCAACCTCGAGCTCGCCTTACCACCATGGGGAGCAGAGCTTTCAGTTGCTCTGCTCCACGGCTCAGGAACTCACATCAAAGTCATTTTATTTTATTGTCATTTCTACCACATGTGCAAGACATACAGAGAAACGAAATTGAGTTTCAGCACACACAATTCAGAGATCAGACATACATGGGCAAGACACATGACAAGAATTGGTGACTACGGTCAATCGCAAACATGAGTCGCGCTACCTTAATAGATGAAAAGGAATTACATGAGGATAGGTTAGTGGAGGGAAAAAAATTAGGCATACCATAGTTACACCCGACAGGGCGTAGCTGTACTATGCAAAAAAAAAAAAACACCTCAGACATATAAGCACGAACATCACAGTTACAAAACATCACAGACAACATCACACTCCGATAGGGAGGCGGGCGGGGGCGGGATCCTGAATCCTCCAACGGGAGCTGCCAGTGTACAGCGCTCAGCCAGTTGCAATCTAACAGGTGGGAGGGAGAGAGGAGGGCCAGAGAGCACATAGTTTCCTGCAGGTTGATGACCTCGAAGCAGAAGTCACAATCTGAAGGCAGGGGGGAAGGTCGGGTCACAGCATCAGTCTACATTCCTCCTTCCGTGGGGGTGATATTGATGGCAGCTTTGGAGGCTGCCTTGGCGTCAGATTAGGATAACAGACTTTGTTTAGGGCAGACAGAGAATTTTCCTTTCTGCCTTGGAGTCTATTAAGTGGTCATTCATGTCCACCAGTGAAGCCAATTATACGTTCTAAACATCCCCACACCATCCGGCGACCCTCTCCGAGATGACATCCATCTTGCGCACTAACACAGGCAACGCAGCGAGGACATTGTCCAGCTTACGGTTCACCTCGAGTAATGTCCCAGTCTGTGAGGTCACCGCACGGGCGGCACATTCCGTGGGTACGGGTCGCACTCCAATTGCTCCAGTCTTCCCAAATTTCCAGAAAACCAGATATCCTCCCACTCCAATCAGAAGAAATCCAGTGATCATCAGGCCTAAAATCCACAAATCTTCCACGTCCTCCATGGACAACTGAGAGAGGCACACGATTCACCAGACCTCCCAAGAATCAAGTGCATATCCCGCTGCGTATGTCCCTTGAGGACAGGTGGGAGCCCCCTTCTCCGTTCTCATCGTAGAAAAAATCTTATCAATCGCGTTGAATGACCAGTTAATTAAGTCCATTTTCAAAAAAAAAAAAAAAAAAAAAAAAAAAAAGTAGTGATTTTCAGGAGAAATGCAGAGAAGTGCTCTGTAGGCAGACAGGACAGAGAGCCTTGGGAAAATCAGATAAGGGAGCTGAAGCAAAAGCGTCTGTACTCTCTGAGAGCCGGAAGATGAACTTCCCTCTGCCATTAGAAATACGGATTCTTCCATTATTCAAGGCGCACCTCAAAACCCACTTATTCAAACAAGTTTATTCCCTTTAGACCTAGACTTTAGAATTGTTTCAAATTTTTATGTATCTTGTTTGTTCTTATTGCCTTATCTAACCTCTGCTTTTTTTTGTTTTTATCTTTGTAAGGTGACCTTGGGTTTGAGAAAGGCACCCTCTAATATATTATTATTATTATTATTATTATAACTTTCAAAAATGGTAAATAAGCTTGCAGCAAAAGAGTGAACAAGGATGTTTTTAATGTATCTTTTATTGTTTTTAGGAGGAAATAGTGATGTGTTGGTCGCGAACGAACCGGCTCTAAGAGGCGGCGCTTTGAAGTGAACGACGGGAGCCGGCTCGTCATTGGGAGCCGTCCCCTCCCCTCCCCCCTCCCCTTTTGCTTTGGTGAAAGCTACAGGTGATTGGTCAACATGTGTAACTGAGTGTCCAGACTGTCCACACACAGAGCAGTAGGGGCGGGGAAGAGGGAGGATCAGACTCAGACAAACAGCAGAGCACATGCGGGTGAAGGGAGACAAGAGGGAATGAGGAGGAAAAAAGCGAGCAAGAGAGGAGAGTGTGACGGTGAGAAAATGAGCGCCAGCAGTCGGAAAGTGGAGATTTCTTAAAGTGTTCAGTTATTAAATCCATAGAAATTATAAATATTTGATATATTACCTTTTTTACAGTAGTAAATCATTTTACATATAGTTTTGCATTATTTTGGTTATAAATGTACTCTACGCAACAGATAATCTGAGGAGCCACTTGGGAGCCGAAAGAGCCGACTCTTTTTGGTGAGCTGAGCCAAAAGAAGCTGCTCTCTAAAAAGAGCCGGAATTCCCATCACTAGGAGGAAATACAGATAAAAAGTCACAAGCATTACATTATTACATTACATCCTTTTCCCGTAAAGGTTTATCACAAATGATGTGAAAATAGCCAGAAGTGTGATCTCCCGGCACGGGGGGGGGGACAGAATACTTCAGGGGAACACAATTTCTCACAACACCTGACCTCCTGGCTGACATCACCCCTCCTCCGTATGCGAATGGTGACAGCTTCAAGATCTAACAGAACTAGCTTGCTTCCTTCAGAACTGGTAGGTTGATAAAAGTCATAATTATAAATGTTTTTTAAAGAGGTTGAGTAGCTTGTTTTAAGCTTTATGTGGGTTAGGCTACAATGGTTGGAAATTGATTATACAGTCAAACTCATGACCACCGTAGCCGCAATACTTTCTCTGAACTGCATGTATGACATTAAGAGTCACATTTTTTCATCATGATTTCAATGGATTTCACGCATGGGGCCTTTAAGGGTTTTAACTGGACTTTCCTGGTTATCTTGACATTTTGCCTTTCATCCTAGAAGCTTCTTCAGTTCCCATACTTTGGTTGCAAATAGGAGGCTTGTGAGCTGTGGTCAGAAACACATGCTGCAATTTTCTTTTTTTCTTTCCTTCTTGAAAACGTGTTTGTCTAAATTAAGGTGAAGTTTTTGTTCGTAGAATTAAAATTCATTTTGAAGTTCAGGTTTTTCATCAAGTAAGACCAGTGGTTAACATTGGGTTAGGGTTTTACATTTAAAACATGTTATGTATTTGGACCCAGCCTCTAGAAAGAATTGGCGTCTTAAAAATACTGAAATATTTTCCCCAGTGGTTAATAGTGAAACTGGTTAAACTATAAAACTTGGCCTTCTGTATAACAGATGTGAGGATTTTCAAATCCTAGCACTTCACTATCTATTTGCTAACCAGAAGTGCGGAACACTGTTGTCGCGTTCTGCCTGCATGAAAAACTCTGAATGACCAATTACAAACAGAAATAATAATTAAAAAATGGTTTTCAAGTGAACCACACCATTAACAAAGATTTTTATCTAAAAAACTACTTTCCAATTTAAATGTACACATGAGAATACATGTAGTGATGGCTTAGATAGAAAGTGTTCCAGTACCTGCCCTTTCTCCAACGATGTGGGTTTCTGCTTCTGCTTTACCAGAGTAACATCACCGTAAAATTGGTTCATCTTAATCCAGAGACTGCTGTAATGTTCCGTCATCTCTGTAAGTCGACCCCAAAGGCATGATGGATTTTCCACCTTGAGAGAAAAGAACACAAGACGAGTCTAGAGTCCTGCTCAGAAAAATCTGTCAAGCAAACGTTGAACAGTACGTGGTATGTGTGGACATGTTGAGTGTGTCGAATGGTGGTGTGCCACTTTTGCACATTGCACCCGACTTCTACACTAAAATCACACCAGTGATTTGCTCAACAAGCCAGTTTATTTTAGACTGGGAAAAAGGCCTCACCTGGAGGACAGAGAACGACACTGAGGCAATGATTGGCTGAAGTCTTAAATCTAAAGTAAGTTTGACTGAACTGCCAAAATAATGATCGCACATGTGTATACCACAAAACACTCATCTATAAAGGTTATCAGCAAAAAAGTTAAATGTATGTGTTACTCGCTCTTTAAATTTCAATAATTCAGCATAAAACCATTTGCAGACCTGCAAACCTTGTAAAATGTTTTTGAGTAGCACTTGTGGGGCTTTTTTTTTGCAGACTATTGCAACACAATTGCTTTTCATGGCAACTACTTACTTCTGGTGGACTACTGCTGTAAATATGTGGAAATGGCCAACCTGACCCCCACAAGATCAGAAGACGTTATTGTACACCTTAAGTCAATCTTTTTCAAACATGGGATTCCAGAGCTCTTGTACAGCAACAATGAACCTCTGTTTTCATGCCAACAGTTCAGAGACTTCGCAACAAGCTATGGGTTCAAACATATAACAAACAGACCAAGATTTGCACAAAGCAATGGCGAAGTTGAGCGTTATGTCCAAACTGTGAAGAGACTTTTAAAGAAAGCAGAAGATCCATATCTCGCACTCCTAGCATACATAGCAACCTCACTGACTAATGGATACAGCCCAGTAGGGGTTGTATCAACTAGTCGACTTCACTGCTCTGTAGTAGGGCTGCAACAACGAATCGATAAATTCGCAAGGAGGATGGCATTCATTTACTTTTGTTTTATTTGGTATTTTTCAGTCATTTTTGGAAATAGTGATTAATTTTGATTAATTCACGGCCTATGTTCAATTACATTTAAAAATTAGTTGTTTGACATCCCCAATTATAATAAATGTCTACAGATGAGATCAAACAAAACAGATGAGAATTGCCCTTAAAGAGCAAGTCACCCCCAAATAAACTTTTTTTTTTGCTGATAAACTAAATAAACGAGTGTCTAATCGTGCTGCAGACACGTGTCGTCAATAATTTGGCACTTCAGTGCATCTTAGTTAAATAAATATTCTGCCTAAAACTGGCAGTGTTGTGCCATTGTCAGGTAAAAACTCTGCACTGTATTTTAATTTAAATCTGCCACCGCTATTGGCTAAGAAGTATGCTATGATGTAAACTGGCATTATGATGTCACAATGCTGTCGTGAGCCTGAGTGTGTGTGTATTTGTTAGCGGCTCCGCCCTCTCAGTCTGCCAGGCAACAGCATGTGTTGCATTTTTCAAACATGAAGCAGGAGTGGAGTTAGACTCTGGTAGGGGTTGACTTGCTCTTTAAGCTGTTTAACTTGAGATAGGTGTAGCTTAGGGTCTCTGTCTATACACCTTATAAGACAATTTAGGTGATGGCATGTTGTTTTTCTGCTATTGAACTGTTTTCTAATAATGTTGTGTTTAATAAAGTGAAGGAAGGAGAAAAATAACATTTCCCTAGCAGTTTTTAAAAATGTCCCTATGTAATCCGATTAATCGATTAATCGTGTCGAGACCCCCATCAGATTAATCAATTATCCAAATAATCGTTTGTTGCAGCCCTACTCTGTAGTGACATTTTATGCCTTTCAACTAGGGCTGCAGCTATCGAATATTTTTGTAATCGAGTACTCTATCGAATATTTTTTTCGATTAATCGAGTACTCTAATAAATTACCCTTTTGTATTTGTAAACCATTATATCAAATAGCATGTTATAATTATGAAAGACCTGTTAAAATGAGCAAGCAGTTGCCAGTTATTCTTCAAGTTTTATTCAAAATTAGTTTTCAAAACTTCAGCACTTCAACTTTACTTCACAGTAAACAAATGGCTGTGCAAAAAATAAGTACACAACCTGAGCCGATTCTCTCCTCGTGCGAGAATCTGCTAGCCTGCAAGCCAGACAAAAACTAGGAGGATAACTGTTGAAGTAGCGCTGCGGGCGGCTGCGGCCCAAACAGAACCAGAACCGCTCACGGTGCATGCGCAAACAGCTCGCCGGCTGTTTCCCTATTAACACACGTCCGTTTTAATTTCAACACTTTTTTCTCACACAATAACAAGGATTGTCGAGAAAGCATGTTTGACGTGGTTTTTTCAAATTATACTGATCACAAAACATTTATTTACTTTCTTTCGTTTTCCTCTCATAAATACCCATGTCCTCCTGCAGCAATCCCGAAGGACAACAAACATCAATAACACAATAAAAAGTCCGACGTTTTGTGTAAAAATGCTATTTTTTAGCACATTTTAAGTCCGACGTGTTGCTACCAGACGTAAGGTGTGAGCTGAAACTGAGTGCTACAAACGAAAAAGTCGCAGTGTCCGCAGAATATATAGAAATACAGGCTAAAAAGCATCATCTTGTAGAGGCTCCGAGTCCGCTTGCAGAAGTGACATTTACATGTGCTGCAGCACGGAGGATGTGGTGTTGTGGTAGGCTAAATCCATTTTACAGTATTTACACTGGAGTACGTTTTCTGCCTAACGACGTGAAAAATGGTCCCACATCTTGACATTTTCTGTCTTTTTCGCACTCCACCGGGGTCCACGTTGTCCGCCATGGCTTAAGAGAAATTCGCTACTCGCGTGTGCAGTCCAGTGGGCATGTGCGTCACTTATTTCAGTCCGGGTGAAACATGACCACGGGCGACTGCAAAGCCACGAATTAATTAAATATGAATTAAACGAATCCTCGAGGCAGAGAATTTGACTCGAGGAATTTTTGTACTCGAATTATTCGAGGTACTCGAGGAATCGTTTCAGCCCTACTTTCAACGACTAGTGGTTGTCACGTGGTAATGACCGACAAGATGCAGTCCTCGGAAAAGACAGCAGGTGACGAGCCCCTGCGCGATGGGAGACGATGCGCTGTACCATCGGTATCCGACGCACGCCGTAAAACTGACATTTGACAGAAATGTGACATTTATCCACTTGCAAATTAACCTTCCCCTCAACCCCATCCTAACCTCAACCAGCTTGCGCATGCAAAGCTCTGATCGTTGACGCGCTCCAGACATCTGCGTCCTGAGCACGGCCACAGTAACATCAAATTAGGTGTCGCCACCTCAAAAACAAATGTAACACACGATCGTTCATGTCAGCTCATTTCCTTTTACGTTTTCTGTCTTTTATTTGTGCCTGATGCGTTTCGCTGCTGTGGTGCGGGGCGCATCACCTGTTTTGTCCTCCGGTGACACACCTCACCGATGCGGTCGGCACGCACTCCGCTGTCTTTGCGGTCGGTAGATCTTTTAGAACTGCAGTTCAAAGGTAACTCATAAGGTGAATATATATGAACCCAGGTAGCAGTTTCTCTTTAGGATTGAGAGGAGATGCAGGAAGATAATAAACAGATACAGGACAGAAAAATTGTCAAATAAAAACAAGATAGTTTTTGTACCTGGTGGTTGCAACAAACAGACACCATTGAAGGTAATCAGAAGTGAGGAACAGAAATTGAAATAATTTACTGAAGTTATTTATTTTAATGTTTAGAGCAGCAGCAACTCTGAGAGGCTGCAGGGGCATCAGTGAGTTTGCGGCCGCTGCACAGAGGGAGAGGACTGAAGCAAGATGCAGAACTGATGTTAAAAGATGTGTTTAGCTTAGAAAATGAGGGTGCAATTTTAATTGTCAAAAATTCCAGTGAATTTTCACTCCAATGCGTAGGAAAAAAACGCTTGGTCACCCATCGTCAGTTTTAGCCGCTTCAGGTATACAGGGAGTGCAGAATTATTAGGCAAATGAGTATTTTGTCCACATCATCCTCTTCATGCATGTTGTCTTACTCCAAGCTGTACAGGCTCGAAAGCCTACTACCAATTAAGCATATTAGGTGACGTGCATCTCTGTAATGAGAAGGGGTGTGGTCTAATGACATCAACACCCTGTATCAGGTGTGCATAATTAGGCAGCTTCCTTTCCTTTGGCAAAATGGGTCAAAAGAAGGACTTGACAGGCTCAGAAAGGTCAAAAATAGTGAGATATCTTGCAGAGGGATGCAGCAGTCTTAAAATTGCAAAGCTTCTGAAGCGTGATCATCGAACAATCAAGCCTTTCATTCAAAATAGTCAACAGGGTCGCAAGAAGCGTGTGGACAAACCAAGGCGCAAAATAACTGCCCATGAACTGAGAAAAGTCAAGCGTGCAGCTTGGCCACTTGTCACCAGTTTGGCCTTATTTCAGAGCTGCAACATCACTGGAGTGCCCAAAAGCACAAGGTGTGCAATACTCAAGAGACATGGCCAAGGTAAGAAAGGCTGAAAGACGACCACCACTGAACAAGACACACAAGCTGAAACGTCAAGACTGGGCCAAGAAATATCTCAAGACTGATTTTTCTAAGGTTTTATGGACTGATGAAATGAGAGTGAGTCTTGATGGGCCAGATGGATGGGCCCGTGGCTGGATTGGTAAAGGGCAGAGCTCCAGTCCGACTCGGACGCCAGCAAGGTGGAGGTGGAGTACTGGTTTGGGCTGGTGTCATCAAAGATGAGCTTGTGGGGCCTTTTCGGGTTGAGGATGGAGTCAAGCTCAACTCCCAGTCCTTCTGCCAGTTTCTGGAAGACACCTTCAAGCAGTGGTACAGGAAGAAGTCTGCATCCTTCAAGAAAAACATGATGTTCATGCAGGACAATGCTCCATCACACGCGTCCAAGTACTCCACAGCGTGGCTTGCAAGAAAGGGTATAAAAGAAGAAAAACTAATCACATGGCCTCCTTGTTCACCTGATCTGAACCCCATTGAGAACCTGTGGTCCATCATCAAATGTGAGATTTACAAGGAGGGAAAACAGTACACCTCTTTGAACAGTGTCTGGGAGGCTGTGGTTGCTGCTGCACGCAATGTTGATGGTGAACAGATCAAAACACTGACAGAATCCATGGATGGCAGGCTTTTGAGTTCCTTACAAAGAAAGGTGGCAATATTGGTCGCGGATTTGTTTTTGTATTGTTTTTGAATGTCAGAAATGTATATTTGTGAATGTGGAGATGTTATATTGGTTTCACTGGTAAAACTAAATAATTGAAATGGGTATACATTTGTTTTTGGTTAAGTTGCCTAATAATTATGCACAGTAATAGTCACCTGCACACACAGATATCCCCCTAAAATAGCTAAACCTAAAAACAAACTAAAAACTACTTCCAAAAACATTCAGCTTTGATATTAATGAGTTTTTTGGGTTCATTGAGAACATGGTTTTTGTTCCATAATAAAATTATTCCTCAAAAATACAACTTGACTAATAATTCTGCACTCCCTGTATGACGTCAACGACTAGTCGAAGTCGACTCGATTTTCATTACTTGATGGTTGACTTAAAAAAGAAATTAAGTCATGCAGCCCCTACAGCCCAGCTACTAATGGGAGGGAGATTTCTCTCATTGCTCATTCCCCGCCTTCCAAATAAGAGGAGACAGAGAGACAGAGACACAGAGAGAGACAGAGAGAGAGAGAGAGAACAGGAACAGATATCACCTGCAGCCATTGCCAGAATATACCCCAAAGCTACCAGTTACCAGTACGCCGGTCGGACCAGCAGGGGGAGCCCTACTTACTCCTAAGCCACAGTCCACAGCTCCGACTCCAAAGACAGCTGAATCAGATTCTGTCAGAACTAGGTCTGGCAGGACTGTCATCAAACCACTAAGACTGGACTTATAGAAAAGAAATGAAAAACAAGGGGTTGAATGTGAAGAAGATGTAATGGTTATATAGAGTTGGTGTTATCCTACAAAAAGTAAATATTCTCCTGATTTAGCAGGTAAAAAGTTCCTAACTGAAGTGAAATTGTTTGACTGCATTATTATATGTTACTGGGGCACTCTGTTCAGCTTGTTTGGGCTAAATATTAATTAAAATTTAATGGACATTCGACAGTATTGAATTATTTTATAAATGGAATTGACAGGGATAAATGGATCATGTGACCTCAGGCTGGACCTGCAAACAAATGCACCCTATACTGTATCCAAGTGCAGCAGTGATTAATTTTATTTCCTATGCAAACTCAAAAGAAAGAAACCCAGCAGCCTACGTTCAGAAAAATACTTTGTCTAAATAAAACACCACAATGGTGGGCACCACAGGGAAACTGATGAGGCTTCACACTTTAACTGTTAATACAAGTAGGGTTGGGCATTGTTCAAAAATAAGCACGTTCTTGGTATCAAAATGTGTCTTTAAAATTAACTGATATGTGAAATCCATGGCACATAACAAACGGAATTTGAAAATAGCGTTTTCAGCCCCATTGACTTGCACTCATTTTTTCGTTCTTCAGAAGTGAGGCTCCCTATAGCGTTAGACCACCTCTTTAGATGCTTCAAATTTAAGGAGTACCCTAACTCCGGCTGATGCAGAGTTGATGAACTTTTCACGGACAAGAAAGTCTTTAAAATATAAACATATGAAAACACAGCATGACATGAGAATACTTGTAAAACAACATGTTTTAGCTCTGTCGACTACAGAAGCACATTTATAAACAAGAAACATGAAGTCGCCGTCTTAAAAAAACAAAGCGACAGACTTTGTGTGATATGCCACTAGATGGTGCCATCAGATAAGAGAAATACTCTGGAAAGAGACTTTAAACGGAAGCTAGCATCAGCCACGTGGGGGGACACCGAACACCTACAGACGGCGCCATTTTATTTTTTACACTATGCTTTAAATGTCGCTCACTGTTTTATACAATTTTGTTGATGTTACAATTTTATCAATACAGATGAGTGAAAAAAATCTAGATACGGCATAAATGCGCCCCTCCTAAAAACCAACCAAATCACCAGCACCCACTGGTCAATGCTTAATGGTGCTGAATGCTTGTAACGTGCTTTCTCACCTTCAAAATGGAGATTTTCGACATTTCCCAGCTTGGTTGATCCACACCACAGTTCCAACAGCCACGAAGCAATGGAAAAACACCAAACCAGTTAACGTTATGTCATTTAGTTAGGATTGTCTAAATATCATGTAGTAAATAAAAAAAGTCAGTAAGCCTGGTTTGGTTCAGGCTAGTCGGTTACAGTGGCGGTAGCTAGTGGAAGCTAAAGCTAACGCGAGTCACGTTCTCTATCACTTCTCTTCAAACGGAATTTCTCTGTCTTAAATAGATGTACTAATACTTACTCTATACCTTTTATAGTCTGTCAGAGCCCGTCGCTTCATCTACCCATCACTACAAAGACTAGTGTCAGAGGCCGTTGCTCTAGTTCTGACCGGGAAACCGCTGAATCACACACTTCTAGTTTGCACCTGCAGTTTCAGACCGCTTCTGCTGAGACAGCGCCCCCTGCTGTTATATAGCTTTTAAAGCTGGAAGAAAGGCATTGAACGTGAAGCACATATGGCGCCAAAAATAAACACGTCGAGTTCATTTTGACCTACAGATGAACGTGTTCTTGTGATAAGTTTAATCTGTTTACCACCACATGCAGGCTAAGCTAAGAGCTAATATATCTCTGGAAATTAATGTTCTCAACTACACATTTAGTTACATTATTGCATTCTAACTTTGACTAATTAAACATATATGAAGTATTACATTAATGACAGAAAAATGATTACAAACGCAACATTTCCGTAAAAGTTAGAATTTTTTTCTGAAAGAAATAAAGGAGTTGGTTCTTGCTAAAGCAGTAGTTTGCTATCCTGGTCCTGAAGGGCCAGTTACCCAGCACAATTTAGTTGTTCCTCTGCTCCAACACACTTGATTCAGTGGTTGAATCACCACAGCTCATCAAGCTCTGCACAAGCCTGCAAATCAGGTGTGTTGAAACAGGATTCAAAGTAAAACACCTTGAATGCAGGCTTTCCATGGACGAGCATTGAGAAACACTGCGCTAAAGGTAAATTTGGTTTTACATCAAGTAATATTTAATACAAGCATGCCTTTTTCACACAAAAAATATATGTAACTATTTATATTACTCTAGTCCTTATTAATGGTTTATTTTGTATAAATATGACTGTGAATTTTTTTACATTATATTTCATATTACAGTTCAGCAAGATCAAATCTTGCTGAATTTAGAGAGGTGCAGGTCAGGACCTGCTGCGTAAACGTCCACTATCCTTTTAGCTGTTCATCTTTATTTCACCCATCAAAACCCAGTAAATGTTGAAATATTTATCATCTAGTTTGAACAGGTTTGTCATGATAGAAGAAGAAGAAACAATATTTTATATAACACCTCTTAACATAAAAACTACAAGAACAAGAACAAAATTAATAAAGATTGAAAAAACATTTAAACTATCATAAAAAGGGGGAAAGTAAAACTGTGATTAAAATGTGAGGAAAGGGAAAAAGAAAATGAATAAAAAAGAGTGATCAGTGGCAGAAATGGAAAATAGAGCTGAACAAGGCCAAGGTAGTGATGATGTATAGTAACATAATCCTGTTTTTGTTTGTTGCCTTAACTTCATACTTGACTTTGATTGTATTCATAAGTAACCATATATGTAAAGTAACACTTATTATGTAGCCTACTAAAACCTAAAAACTGTCAAATGCAATTCCTGGTTGGTTTACCTGTGCGTCTCTGAGTTGCCCTGCGATGAACTGGATGGATGGTGCACCCCTGGAGATAGGCACCAGGGCCTTTGCCACCCTGCAAGGAAAAGCAGGTAGATGATGGATGGAAAGTGTCGGCAGGTCCTCCAACACTTGCAGAAGATTTAAAATCCTGGTGGCTGCAGACATAAAGGATTTGCTGAGCTCTCTGTCTTGCATGGAATGGAGGAACCTTGTAACACCACCGTTTTTGGACCATCAAGCTTTTATGAGGTGGCTGATCTGATGATCATCATAACCACCGTCTTTGTACATCTCAACCTATCCCCCAGCGGGAATGCACTTAATAAAGTTTCTGTACTTTATGTAAAATATTAATACTCTCTACGCCAAACATTTCCCACAGAGGAACAATAAATTAATTTTTTTAATCTATTTGATTCTATGATACAGATTTCAGATGATGCTGAAATTAAAGCTCAGTTTTTAACCACAATTTTCAATTATAGATTTAAAATGAAAGAAAGCCCAGTATTGACAAAACTTTCATTTACATCATGAATAAATATGGCTCACCTTAAAAACATTTTTAAAAGATTTTATTGTGGTTTTCAAGCTGTCAGACAATCCGCCCTTCATATCCTTCCAGCCCCAACTAGGAGCTTGTGGTAGGATTTTTTTTTCTGACCACATTCACATTTTGACACACTGCAAAACAAATAAATGCAAATGAAACCCAGTCAGGGTGTAACGGAACTATAACCATAGTGAAACAACTTCAGTTTTGTGTAGCAAATTAGTTTTTAGCTCGGTTTGGGAGAAGTGTGATTTTTATTCTTTCCATTCTCGTGTTCATCCATGTGATCACGCCCACCAGACAAAATGAGAAATTTGGACCAATCCCTGCAGAGCATCAGACTTTAACAGCCAATCACAATCAGCATTGATGTTGTGGGTGTTTCTCAGAAATTGAGTTCAGTAGTGTGGCGCATCCTCTCGCCGGGCCGGGCGGGTAGAGTTCGGTTGGTTGGTGAGTGAGTACCACTGATGAGAGAAAGGGCCGAGGAAGTTGCTCGCATCGAAAGACCTATTTTTTCTTGTGGAATAAGATAAATATCGGAGCAGGTTTTCAGTTTTTATCTCGTGCGGTAAGTTTAAGAAGAATGGCCCGAGCTAGATGTTTTTTTTCTGCGGTTAGCGGTAGTATCCATTACCGTTAGCTAGCGGATTATTGTGCATGACTTTTTAATGATGGAGGACCTTCAGCTCTGCTAGTGTTAGCCAGTCGGCGTTGCAGTACCCGTGCAATTTAACTGATTTGGTAGGTTCTCAACTAAATTCGTGTGCTTCAAAAACGGACTCAGTCTTTGAGTTGGTGTGAAGCGACGAGGATATTGTCCGCCTGCTTTTATCCTTGGGCAGCCGTTGGAGCCTCCCACACCCATGAAGATGGGATTTACCGGAGGAGGCTAAATATTCTTCCACGTACCACCGGTTTTCTTGGAAATTTTGATACTTTAAAAACTTATTTGACCACACACTGCTTCTAATTAATAAAAGCTTAAGCGGAGTCCCGCAGTGGTGCCCATCGGTGCAGTATGGTTGTGGCAGGCATCTTTTGGAGCGGGGAGGGGGAGATCTGAGGCTCAGCACGCCAACTTTAAGCTAATGTTAGCAAGCTAAGTTAGCCAGTGCAGCTGGCCTGTCCGGGCAACAATCGTCCGTGACGTTTCTGCTGAAGACCACAGCAACACCTCACTGTCGCTGACGCATCTTATTGGGCCTTGATCAGAGTAAAACCATTATGATTATTTCAGGTGTAAGTGGATGAGAGACAAACGTGACTCCAGGGATGCTGTGAGTCAACAGCCAGCAGCTACACTTATCCCCCATCCTGTGACCTGACCCAGATTAATATCTAACCACGGCTTGTCTTAAACATGATGAGACTGGGTTGCAGGTTAAATATCTCTGTATACACATCAGTAGGGATTGCATGCAGAGTGGGGGGTTTTCTATTTTGGCTGACATTCAGCTGTTGACAGCATCAAGTTGTACAATTTTCTATTTCCAGTTCACTCTTAGATCTTCTCTCCGTGGAGGTGGGATCATTTAGCACGTTTGTGTTTAGTGTTCTATGCAGATGTAATTTTTTGAATTGGTTTGGTCTTAAAAAGACAATTCAGAAATTTGAAAGTGATTTTCTGTGGTAATGGCATGAATAATTAATGTTTTACATATTGTACATAGCTCTACAAACAACCTCAGTTTGGAGAAATACAGTTTACTGATGACCTGAGGGAAAAGCTAACAGCTAGTAATTGTGGGTCCACTTTCAACGAGCAAGCCCCGACTCAATATACAAGCAACAGATTTTTAAATTAACATTTGAATAGTTGACCTTTGGAAGAAAGATAATGATCAAGAATGACCCATCTGCTGACTAATAAACTTGCAAACTAAATTGTACACAAATCTCTGTCATAAGTGTTTCTTATCACCCAAACACTTTTTTCAGTCTAATTTCATTTGTTCTCTCTTTAAGTAACAGATACAATTACAAAGGCAATATTTCTGTTGTGTTTCATGACTAAATCCTCTGAATTGAAGTTAGATCTATAATCGGCAAAACAGGAAAATCAAATTATCAAGAAATAAACAAAAATAAAAAGATAAAGAAAATTTGACAAAAAAGATGATCTAATTATTATTAATCAATTTCTAACTGTTCCAGTTCCTAAACAAGTCTGTGTTGGGACTACCTATTTTCTGAAAACCTGTCTAAAAGTCTTTAAAACTAAGAGGGCAAATAAATAAAACAAATTGACGTTAAATAAGTACATCTATTTTAATGAAATTGTTATTCACTTAATGCAATGAGTTAGTTATGATTCAATAGAACTGATTCAGTTTTGGGTAGACAAGGGTGATAACAATCTCTATTAGGCCAGAGACTGGGAACAGTATGTTTCCATGTGGTCTGATTTAGATGTGACACACTCTAAATGTGCGTTTATGAGAGAAAGTAAGTAAATCTAAATGTGTGTTAACGTTCTGATTGAGTCCATTTTGTTCTGCCAACATGACTATAGGGATTTAAACCACGTGCTGTGGTGATACATCTTCTCACTTATGTTTAAACACAGTCACATCCATCATGCAGGCTGGAAAGGATGGAACACATAAATGTTGGTTTTGTCAGCTTTTTAAACTCGTGCTGCGTCGTTTCGTTAAGAGTATATGCTCTTGTCTTTATTCCAAAAACTAAAAATCTGTTTGTTGGATTGAGTGTCCACAGGTGTTTGTTATTATGAATGAATTGATGTCACAATAAAATGACGGTGTAAGGCTCCACCTACTTACTATCGCTCACTAATGAATGAGCTTATTGCTTGATGGAGGTGCAGTGGTGGAGTCATGTCAGAAAGAAGACTATGTCTGATTTCTTATTTATCCTAGCGATGGGTACCGAATTCGGTACTTTTTAAGGTACCGACCGAATTCCACAGTACCGACTGAGCACCGATTCACGTCATTTGAGACGGTGCCTCGTTTCGATACCCGTCGTACATAACGAGAACTTGCCTAGACAGCTCCGCATGCGCAAGGGTCCCGCGAGCCAGTTGTAAACAGAGCAGCATGGTAGAAAGAACGCACGCTAAAGCTTGGGTCCACTTCACTAAATGTGATGGGTAACTGGGTGATGATGAAACCAGTGACAACGATCTAAGTGAGACATCCTCATCTTAATCTGGTCCGGTAGGTAAATAAAATGTTTAAGATAACGTTAGCTTGATATATTAGCTTCCGTTTCGCTAATGGTGCGTTCGCTTTCTCCTCGGAACTCCGATTTTCCAACTAGAAGAACATGAACACGCTCTAAAGTTTGGCTTCACTTTGCTAAATGCGACGGGTGATTGGGTGAAGATGAAACCAGCGACAACGATCTAAGTGTGAGGCATCATCGTTTTAATCTGCTCCAGCAGTTAAATAAACTGTTTAAGATAACGTTAGCTTGATATGTTAGCTTCCATTGCCACCATTGTTATCAGCTAATGGTGCGTTCGCTTTCTCCTCAGAAATTCTAACTTCCCAGTAGGAAAAATCAAATGAAAAAGGACGGTAAAAGGAATGAAGATACACACTAAATTTAGTTCACAGTAAAGATGTTTGCTTCAGTTTAATTATCAGCTTATAAAACTACAAGGACGATGTTAAAATACAAACAGTTGTATGTTATTTATCAAATATGGTTATATATTGAGAAAAATATATATTTTTATTGTAAAAGAGAATTAAAATATTAAACACTCAAAAGTATCTAAAATTGGTACCGTTAAGTACCGGTATCGATTCCTAGGTACCGGGAATTAGTACCGAATCGATTCAGATGTCAAAGGTACCCATCCCTAATCCTCACTCAAGTTCTAGTGCCATAACGCAGTGCAAAGCAACTCTGCCAACACTGTTCACAAATGTTATCTGGACTAATCGCTCTGTCTGTTTTAACACAGGATGACAATGTTGTTACTTTTCTGTAACGTGTAAGAAAAGAACACCCAAGACAAGTATAGGTGAAAATCTACATATTGAGATAAAAACAGGGTCAGATTTCACCATAAAACAAGGCAAATGGTCATTTGAGATATCCCTCTAGATTTAGAGATACATTTCTCTATGGGTTGATTTTCTGTCACGTGATTTTTCTGCTACAACGGCTCAAATATTTATAGTCTCCCATAGTGTAATTTAATTTACGTTGGCTGTCTCACCAGTAAATACCCACAATCTACTTGGTCTCATCTCTGCAGGTGAGCCAGAGTGTTGTGCTTCTGGTTTCCAACAGAGATGTCGCAGAGGAGTGGGCAGGAGGACCCGGAGCGGTACCTCTTTGTGGACCGCGCTGTGGTATACAACCCAGCTGCGCAGGCGGACTGGACCGCCAAGAGGCTTGTTTGGATCCCGTCAGAGCGCCATGGCTTTGAGGCTGCGAGTATTCGTGAGGAGCGTGGAGATGAAGTGGTGGTGGTGGAGCTGGCTGAGAACGGGAAGAAGGCGGTGGTCAACAAGGATGATATCCAGAAGATGAATCCACCCAAGTTCACTAAAGTAGAAGACATGGCTGAACTAACCTGCTTGAATGAGGCGTCTGTGCTTCACAACCTGAAAGACCGGTACTATTCTGGCCTCATCTATGTAAGTATAAACTGTTGAATGAGTTAAGGCTTTTATTGTGACAGGAACAGAAAATCCAGAGATTTTGTGTTTGATGTTTCTATTGACCTACAGCCCCCAAAACAAGATACTACAAGTAACAAATGTTTGGATAAATGGAGCAGCTATGTGTGATCACTGGACACCTTCCTTCAGTAAATTCAATGTAGGGAAGTCGGGGAGTTTTACTGCAAAGCAAGATTCCCATCAAAGCAGTTTGGTTGAGCTCTAGGCCTAGTCCACACATTGCCGGGTTTTTTAAAAACGAATATCCGCCCCTCCAAAAACTTGCATCCACACCACCGCGCTTAAAAAAAAAACTCTGTCCACACGTACCCGGATAAATACGTTGTTAAGGACATGCCAGACCTGTAGGCGGCAGTACTTCCCCCGTTCTTAACCTCGTCCTTCGTCTGTGGTCTTCCGCAAAGAGCAGTAATCCCGCTTGCAAAAACAAACAAGCAAAAAGCGCTTGGACAATTGATAAAGCGAGCGCAGCTCTGAGGGCATCCATGCTGTCGGCTAGTGTAAACACAGGTCGCACACGTGATGTCAGCATTTTTTTGTCACGGAAAGTGACGTTGCGGACCTTAAAACTCCGGTTTTGTCTGTCCACACGCAGACACCCAAAATGGAGAAAACGCAGATCTTCACTTTGGCCGGAGTTTTTAAAAAGATCCGTTTTCGTGTGAAAAAACTCCGTTTTCGTGTGGATGACAGGCCAAAACGTAGAAAAATATCTACGTTTTGGCAGATCCCCGGCTACGTGTGGACAGGGCCCTAATCTGGTGGCCCGAGATCCCGATGCACATTCCTGATAAAAACCCACGGTTGAATTGGTTGCGACTCCCTTGTTGGACATCTGGGCTCCTGTAGCAGCTCTCTAACAGCAGCTGTGGTATTCCATTGGGCCATTCCCATCTGTACCGGGTCGGCCCGGGCCGGGTAGCGTAGGTTGTTTACATATCTGGGTGGCCTGGTATTTTTCCGGGCCAACCAAGGCTCATTCTCAGCCCTCTTCTCGAGGGGGTCTGCTTCAGGCCGACCAGGGCCAACACACCCACTGCTGACAGCAAATTCACACCTTCCATTAGAGCAAGCCTCTGATTGGTGGGTAGAATCAGCCCACATGGGCTTAAGGCAAGGATGTGTGGAATCAACCGGGCCAGGCTGGGGCTGACTGGGGCTACCCGGCCCGGGCCGACCCGGTACAGATGGGAATGGCCCACATGTTTTCTGCATGTGACCGCTCCATCAAAGTTAAAGGTTGGCTTTAATTATTGGTGTAATTTTATTTTTGAACAACCTTTTTTCATTATGTAAAACAACAATAATACATTTCTGTGACCAGTGAACATTCAACTGATTAATTAGAGAAAATAATTAACATTGAGTTTTAGAGGTAGACCAGCCGATATTTGTATTTATTTTAAATATCTGTATCGGCTGATATACTTACTTAGTTAAGCTGATTTTTCATTTAATTTAAATGTCTATTTACATTCCTGAATGACCTCTGCATGAATAAATGCTCTAAAACAAACATTTTCAACTAAAATGTTTTTTTATAGACCAGTTTAGAATATTTAATACTTGGTCAGTGAATTGATTTGCTTGATTAACTTAAGTCAGACGTCTGCTTTAATACTCAAAATGAAGATTTAACAGTTGGTTGAAGTCAGTCTTCAAAAATCAGTTCAGCTTCAGTCAATTAGGGCATCATTTGATGTTTTGATTGACATTCTAGCATTAAAATAGGGTGGAAACCATTTAGATATCAGCCATGAAAATCGTTAAAAAGTCCAGCTGCACAAATCGGCCGTTGTCTGTTAGTGACCTCACATATCGGCATTAGAAAATCGGTCGACTTGATTGAGTTTTTTTGTTTATTATTGGTGCACTGATCAGTTTTAGTTTCTAATTGTTGCAAATCTCCAACCTGCTAATTCCAATTAGGGACTGTAATTAAAAGCATAGTTTTTTATATGTATAATAAGATGCAGACGTACCTCTGAAAAACATTTGCTTTCATCAGGCTTATCTCCTAACGCAATACAGATATCACACACATACCTCTTCTTTACTCACTCAGTGACTTTACAGCAGGTGTCCTGCTAAGCTCTAGTGTGGTAACAGACTAGGAAACAATCAGCTTTTGGAGTTTTGGATTGACTGGTCTCTATTCAAGCTGGTCAAGCTAAAGACCAGTGATTGGCTGATTGCTCAGTGCATCTCTACTAAACAAGGTTTTCATGTCTGTCTTTTCTGTGGCGTCTTTGATAAACAAATCAAACAGCAGTATTGTTTTTGTTCATATTGGCTGGGAGGGATTAAAATGTCACCCTAGATGTGATTCTTGGCTTTGGTCTCTGTAGGTTTTGTAGGTAATCAGAATCGTCCAATAATCAGCAGGATGGGCGTGAATCATCAGTCGTAAAATCTGAAATTCAAAAATCTCTTTCTTTAAATACGCTCGACCAAGCAGTCATCTTGTTGACAAGAACAGGTCTTTCACGTGGAAGTTTTTACGTCCAGAATCGTAGTTTTCTGTGTAGTCTTTGAGGGAAATTGGAACCAGCTGACATCAGAAGGGCAGCGCTGCTCACAAATCAAAAATCAGTATCAACTTTCCAAACCAGAATGGGTATATCTCTAGTAGAAGTCATTATCTAATTTAATCAGTGCTCATTTTCATCCAGCTTTGTATTGCTAAGACTCTTACTATTGACTGGTTATCTCCCGTAAATCCCCAACTTACCCCATTTCCATCCACCATCAGACGTCCGTGTTTACACACACACACACACAGAACTACACTACTTAGTGAAGCCAGGATGCCCTCTGCTCTTAATTCATCACAAACATTTTTGTTTATTTTTCTGCGTTAACGTTCTTTATTCCCACTGCTGTTTGCTGCTAGAGTTGTTTGAATTTGGGTTAGGGCCTTCCCTAAAGTCCTTAAGCAGTCAAAAGCCAACACTGGTGACAGGTTTGCCATTTTAATCAAATGCTGTTGGGTGAGATTAAGATCGGCTCAAGATTTAGAGCAAATACAAATCTACAGGAATCTTAAGTATGTCAGAGCATGAAAAAATAATCACAAATCAGTAGGAATGTAAGAAAATATCGAAATAGCAATATATCGTGACATTTTTTCCTGCGATATTATATCGATGTTCAAAAGCTGTGTATCGATTTTTTTTTTGGAAGAATTTACGTGCAAACATTTGTGTATTTTCTTTTCTTTTGGTGCAAATCAAATGCCGTCCGCTAGTCAGCAGTAGGGTGCAATGGAGTTTGTTTCCACCACTGAAATGTAAATCCCTCTATTATGGTTCAGATACCTCATGTTAATCATGTTAAGTATCAGTTTGGACCATTTATTGAATTTTCCTATAAAAATTTTAGTCTAAAAAAATCGCTATAATTGTCCGACTGAATGTATCGCAATATATCGTGATAGATCGTATCGTCTCCCCTGTATCGTGATAAGTATCGTATCGCCAGACTTTCACCAATACACATCCGTACAAATCAGTTATTTACATTCTTTTATGGTTACTTATGTTATTTAGGGAATGCACAATATGAAGTCCAGCTAATCCAGTAACATCCAAACAGAAAGCGAGGGGAGTCCCTGTTTGTTAACGGAACAATTTCAGATTTTTGTTTATTTCTGGAGAGGAATGAAGTGTTAGGTCAGAGATGTTTACTGTTCATTAATAAGTCTGCTGGCTGGATTTATGACTTTGTCCAAACCTTTATACGTACACTCAAGACTTTGTGTGTGCTGCCGTAGCTGCTGGTTGGTGTGTTGTTTCGCCTGCTTGTGCAGACGGTCATCCCCCACTACCTTCAGAGGCAAGTTAATCCCCTAAAATACCCCCAGAGGTCCGAGAGCGAGGACAGCTAGCTGAGTCATTCCTCTCCCCTCCGCCGGGCTTCCTGCTGGGTCTGCATCATTGATCTGTCTGCTTGGCACTGTGCCCTCTATAAGATGGTCTGGGCAAGGATTATTAATGCAATAACCTGATATAGGTTCCTGTAAGTGATGTAGAGGCGCTCCTTGGTGAGGTGTATGTGTTTGCATGGTAAGGATGGTGTCAGTCAAGCAGCGTGATCTCACCTGGCACCAGGTGCTGCATTCAGATTGACGTGTGCCTGGATGACCAGATTACTGAGCAGAGGGAAGCATCTGTGATGATGGAAGAGGGGTGGGGGGTTTAGTGGCCATCTGGAGAAAAATCCCACCACCCTTTATAAATACGAGCTGCAGCAGGACGTGACCACAGTCAGTCATCCATTTCTCTTTTATTGGTTTAAACATTCCTGGATTTTGACAGCTGTAGACTCTTTGTGAAGCAGTGTGTTCATTCTGTTTCACAGCGAATATTCCAGCAGGTTGTTATAAATTACATCAGATGGTAAAGGTCCCCAATCATTTTAACAACAGTGCTCATTTCTGTGTTAGAGTTGCAGCCTTAAGCCTGTGGTGTGGTGTTGAAGTCTATAAATCTGTCAGATGGTTCCGGTTCAGTAACTGGGTTAGCAGACCCTGGACCCCCTAATGCTTACTGGCTGCTATGGACTGTAGAACCAAAGTAGGATTGTGCATCGTTTGATTTTGAACAATTCCGATTCCTCGTTTCGATTCCGGTTCCTATCGATTCCCGATTCCGATTCTTTCAAGACATGACATGTGTTACATGAGCCAGCTAACCACAGGTCCTACTTGACGAAATAATCTTAACTTCAACATGAATTTTAATTCTATGAACAATAACATCACCTTCTTTTAGACAAAAACATGTTTTGGAGAAAAAAAAGAAAAAGACTTGCAGCACAACCAGTGTGTTTGTTTCTGACCACAACCAAAGTCTGGAAGAAGCCTCTGGGATGAGAGGCTAAATGTTTCCAACATATCCAGAAACGTCCAGCTGTTTTCAGCTGAAACTCTCAGGATGATCATGTCCAGGATGACTGAGAACTACACCTCCATGCTGCAGCAGCATTCAGTCAGAACAGAAACTTAAATGTAGCTGCTTTCAGTAATAATCGTTTAAACATTAAAACTCTCAACAGAAATAGTTCAGCAAGGAAATTAAAATGTTCACAACTTTGTGTGTGATTCATTATTATTATTATTATACCGTATTTTCACGACCATAAGGCGCACCTAAAAGTCTTACATTTTCTCCAAATGTACGTCGCGCCCTATTGTGTTGTTGTGAGACGCGAACCTAGTAGAAGATGAGGGGCGTGGCGTGAACGTGCGGACGTGAGTGAAGACAGACCTGTGGACATGCCACATCATCATTAACATCCTCGCTGTTTGCCTCAGACTCCAGCTGCGAGTCTCCGCCCACTTCCTCTGCTTCCAGTTCAAAAAACAGCTGTACTATCTGAACTGCCTGGTGGACATTTATCCTTCTCATCATCCTTTATTTAAGCCTAATAAAAGCCTACTAAACTGCAGAGACATTATATCTGTCCGGATCGCTCCAAAATATGAAGTTTACCGTCAATATCTGTCTAATTGTTTGTTGTTACTCCGTTCACGCCACTCCTTTCCCCGCGAAGCGGCTCCTTTTTGCGCACATCTCGTTACTCGTGCAGCCTTCCTCTCTCTCTCAGCTACATAATGATACTTTTTCTCAATTGAATATGTGAGACTTCCACCAACAGCAAAAGGATCTCATGTTTTTGTGGGGTTTTTTATGTTCACAAGCACATTCCCTCTCACGCATTACTAAACTGCTGTTTTGACAAGTTAACAGATTGTCTAAAAATAGGTTGTTTTTTTTAGTTTAGTATAATGGGCTCGACGCACGGGAGGCGACATCGCCTCTCCTCCATTCATTTTCAATGAGACATGCGCGCTGCCGCGGATCGCCTCCCATGTGTCGAGCCCACAACTCCGCTTTTACGTTGCCTATTAACAAAATTTAAAAACTGGGGTGTAGTTTATAATCTCCTTTTTAAAGCTGAATTGAAACCGAAACTCAATCCAATCCCGATTGGACCATTATTTTTATATCTGCCACAGATCTCTCTGAAGAATTCACAGCATTGACAACTTTAGCAACGCTGCGCCACTGCGTGGATTTTCTCTTATTTGTTTTGCAAAAGCACTTCCTTTCATTTCTCCACCTCACCTACAAGTACCTCAATTTCTGCTTCTGTGAAATTGCGCTTCCTTGATCTGCCTTGATCTACGGTCACCATGTCATTGACTGAGCGCTGCAACAGCCGGCTTATGTATATGCATGAGACCCACAAGGCACTTTGCATTGACTATTTATGGCAGTAAGTGGGTGTGGTGAGGGCGGGATGTGACTAAAATGCAGCTGAGAAACATTCTCATTAGTCTCCGATTCATGAAGTGAAGATTGCGTGCAGCTGTGCGTACTCCATGTTTGATAGATTACAAACCTACTTGGCTTAAGTACATATTTTTTGCTGAGCTTAAGTACGGTTTTAGTAAGGATTCTACACAATGTTTGATAAATGAGACCCCAGGTGTCTAAACCTGACATGTGCTAACAAAACCACATGGTTGGTTATATCAACTCACTTACTTTGCATTTGTCATTTTTCTGTTTGTATGCAATTTTAAAAAGGTCTGTTCTGCTGCTCTGTTGGCTCAAAAAGGTGTTTCAATTGTAGGATCTCAGTTTGTGGAATGAGGGACAAGGGAGGCCATCATATTCCACTCAGATGTATTTAGTTACTCATACTTTGAATTTTTACATCGAGAAGTGAGAATAATCTGAATTTTCACACCATATTTTTAGGTCAGTATATTCCATTAATAGTTTTGTTTGTTTTTACAGCCATTATCAGTGTTGCATATGGATACTTTATAATTACTTATTTAAATGGCACAAGAGAGAATCCTGAAACCTGATGCAGCAGTAATGACCACACACAGGCTGTAATTGTTGTTCACACACCAGTACACATGGAATGTCACCTCTTTGGTGGGGAATGAGCCTGAGTTGGTGTGTGAGGTTGAGAGGTTCCGACTAGATATAGTCGGACTCACCTCAACGCATGGCTCTGCAGGGAGGTCCCTGTGGGGGGTACTCCGGGAGTATGGAGTACCAGGCCCTCTGATATGGGCTGTTTGGTCCCTGTATGACCGGTGTCAGAGCTTGGTCCGCATTGCCGGCAGTAAGTTGGGCTCGTTCCCAGTGAGAGTGGGGGCTGCTGCCAATCATTGCCTCAGTGCCACTATCTTGGTCCTCCAGGCAACGCCTTTTTCCCAGGTATTTTTCTAACAGGAAGTCTGGTTGAAATAAGTCTCGACCCATGCCTTGACTCTCACTTTATTGACTGGTTTATGTTTTCTGTCCTCACACCTGCAAATTGCTGTGTAAAATAGATTACACCCATCCCAGAATTATCCTAAACAACACAGTAAGAGGTTTACATTTTGTGCTCTGTAATGTCTGTAAGAGTAGTAACCAATTTATTTTATTCTATTTTAGAGTAAAACTCACACTCCAGCCTGTTTGCTCCAGATGTCCTGCGTCTTAAGCATCCACTAAAATAATATCATGGTCTTTTGTGCACAGCCACTCAGTGGGTCTGCATGCACATCAGAAAACCAAAATATTGGCCTAAAAAGACGTGTAGATTTTTTTAATTTCACGTAAACGTGCTACTCTGGCTGAAGGCGGACTGATTCTAGTCAAGCTGAAGCATCCAGATAATGCGGTAGCAATCTGATTACATCTTGCATGTAAACGGGTTTGCCAATCTAAATGTTTGTAATTAGCATGACTGCAAACTAGAAATCGGCACGTCGCATATGTGACGTCACCACATAATCTCATCTCACCTAGCATAGCTGCTACTTACCAAATGACCAGATTTGTGGTGGTTCTTTCCTCCTGTGGGAAGTTTGCTGAACTAACAGCCCTTTTCCCTCAGTTGTCTCCGTGTCTGGTTCGATGACGTCACTTTCGTGAAGCGCATTTGTAATCCTGGACTTACTTTCATACAAAACCTAAAATATTGTTCCCCCCGTTCGAAAATAAGCGCATTCTTGGTATCAGAATGTGTCATTAAAATTCACGGACATCAAATGTGAAATTCATGGCACTAAACAAGCAGAATTAGAAAATAGCGTTTTTAGCCCCTTTGACTTGCATTCATTTTTTCTTTCTTCCGGAGACCATGGGTGTGACTTAGACTCCCTATAAGCTAACCAGAATAATGCCAACAAAAGTGGTATGTAGTCACCTACTGTACCGGAGTGGAACAAACTTTATTTGAGAGGCTGGTTTTCTAATGCACATGTAAACTAGGATAAAAACTCCCAGCTTATTACAAAAAGATCTACCTGGATCGACTTGGACTGTGGTCAGTGTGCATGTAACTGCAGTGACTTTCTATTTATTTCCAGTGTGATCATTTTACATGAATAATCAAACTGTGTCCACAAGACATTTATGTGATCCAGTAACACTCAATCATGTTTTTTTATAGACATACTCCGGCCTCTTCTGTGTGGTCATCAATCCCTACAAAAATCTGCCCATCTACTCTGAGAACATTGTTGAGATGTACCGGGGCAAAAAGAGGCATGAAATGCCTCCTCACATTTATGCCATCTCAGAGTCTGCTTACAGATGCATGCTGCAAGGTAAGTCTGATTTTTACTGTTTCTCCCTCAGTTACTGTGGAATCTCTGCCTGAGAAGTCGAAGCATTTGTTTTTAGCTCTACTCTTTACATTAACTTCCAAGCATCTCTGTGTGCTGAACTTGGTTGGTGTGTCACACCACTCTGTGGCATTATTTCACTTTCAATTCACTCATAAAAAGAGGGTCTTTGAGTGGGGACAATCCAAGCTGAGCGATGTCTTCCAAAGATCTTTGCCTGGTGTTTGGCAGGCTTCCAGGCTGTATGAGTGGTGACTGACTAGGATCAGACCAGCAGGAACTGAGAGGGTGACCCTGTTGTGACTGACAAAAGACCTTTTGTGTGAATGCGAGGGCTGACCAGTGGGGGTGGCGACAAACTGGACAGTTGCATTGGTCCTCTTAGTCTTTGTTTTTCTGAAGTTGGTGTAAACAAGAAAGTTAAAGAACTCTTAGTTTTGTAGCTTGATAATTCGTTTGTTTTTTGCTAACAAAAGTAAAGAAATAATACAGTTACAGGTGTCCAGATCCAAGTTTCCTTGTTCTAAACTTCTGACATGCTCATTTTAGTTACAGCTAAGAGATGTTTCCAGCTAGAGACCTGCACAGGACTGTTTCTTATTCTGCTTCCACAGATTTTCCGGACCGTTACCACCCACTCCTTCAGTCCGTTTCTGTCACTCCCTGCAATATTTGTGTCCCACTAACCTTCACCCACAGACCCATTTATTAACAAAAACACCCAACTTCCTTAACAAACAAATATGCTTAGGTGCTTGAGCTGTGTTTTATTTCACAAGAAATGAAACAGCAACATCAGGACTCATGGTTTATTTATCCACTTTCACCATCAACAGTCTTAAAACTCTTCTGGCATCCACAAGATTTGTGTTTGGTCCCGTAGATCTTGCAAGAACCCAGTCCCAATTGGTCATTCCCACCCACTGGAGCTGTACAACTGCTCACACCTGCAAGACCTGCGTTGGGTCCCAGTGCAAGGCTTTAGTATCTTAGGGATGGGTACCGAATTCGGTACTTTTTAAGGTACCGACCAAATTCCACAGTACCGACCGAGCAACGATTCACTTCATTTGAAACGGTGCCTCGTTTCGGTACCCGTCCATCATAACGAGAACTTGCCTAGACAGCTGCGCATGTGCAAGAGCGTTATGTCATCGGTCCCTGCGAGCCAGTTGTAAACAGAGCAGCATGTAGAAAGAACGAAAGCTAAAGCTTGGGTCCAGTTCACTAAATGTGATGGATAACTGGGTGATGATGATGAAACCAGCGACAAAGATCTAAGTGAGACATCCTCATCTTAATCTGCTCCAGTAGGTAAATAAAATGTAAGATAACGTTTGCTTGATATGTTAGCTTCCGTTTCACTAATGGTGCGTTCGCTTTCTCCTCGGAACTCCGAATTTCCGACTAGAAGAACATGAACGCGCTCTAAAGTTTGGCTTCACTTTACTAAATGCAACGGGTGATTGGGTGAAGATGAAACCAGCGACAACGATCTAAGTGTGAGGCATCATCGTTTTAATCTGCTCCAGCAGTTAAATAAACTGTTTAAGATAACGTTAGCTTGATATGTTAGCTTCCATTGCCACCGTTGTTATCAGCTAATGGTGCGTTCGCTTTCTCCTCGGAAATTCTAACTTCCCAGTAGGAAAAATCAAATGAAAAAGGACGGCAAAAGGAATGAAGATACACAGTAAATTTAGTTCACAGTAAAGATGTTTGCTTCAGTTTTATTATCAGCTTATAAAACTACAAGGACGATGTTAAAATACAAACAGTTGAATGTTATTTATCGTGATATTTATCAAATATGGTTATATATTGAGAAAAATATATATCTAATTATAAAAGAGAATTAAAATATTAAACACTCAAAAGTATCTAAAATTGGTACCGTTAAGTACCGTTATCGATTCGTAGGTACCGGGAATTAGTACCGGATCGATTCAAATGTCAAAGGTACCCATCCCTAATAGTGTTGCCACCAAACTCATTTTTAATATGAAAACATTATTTTTAATATAGTAATACTAAATTCACTGTTATCATTTCTTGTCTATATGTATGGTATCAGACACAGAGCTGTATAATTATGATCATTTGCAGCAACATGGTGCCTTTATTTGTTGAGTTTTGGAGTTTAGCAGATTGTTAAATCATTTCTACAGCAGGAGGGTGTTTCAACATTGCAGGAATCTGATAATTACTATAACATTAGTGTGAAGTCAGCCAGGGCTCTTGTGGGAGGTTAGAGGATGTGTTGCCTAACAAAGATGGTGTTTGTAAGGAAACCTCTAGAACTTACTGAACATTTGTAATTGATTACAGGTCTAGATTATTCACATAATTCCCCTGGCAATGGCGAGTCTCTGACATGCAAACAGCTGATGTTATTTTTTTGTAAAATTGTTAGCGAACAGCTTCACTGGTGTGAATTAATAGGTTACTGACCATGTTTGAATTTCTAGCATGAACATGAATGACCAACTCTGCATGTGTCCTAAGTGGGGTTATGAAACAGTATCCTCTTGTTCTCCCAGATTTATCAGTGAAGTTTTCCTAAAGCAGAGCCTTAATTGTCTCTCAAACAAATAATTACCTTTAAGTTCAAGATATTCTAGTTCATGGTTTAAGATGGGTGTTTTAATGATACCTAGGGCTGCAGCTATCGAATATTTTTGTAATCGAGTACTCTATCGAATATTTTTTTCGATTAATCGAGTACTCTAATAAATTACCCTTTTGTGCTTGTAAACCATTATATCATATATTGATGAGCCAAGATGGCGTCGAGTATGGCTGCCTCGTCGCGAGCTCCACCAAGTTCCAACATTACACACTCCATACTGTACATTAATGCCACTGTTTTGCACATACCAACCACTGTACATTTTATATCTCTTATCTTATTGTTTACTTTATTCATTTGTATACTTAGATTAGCCATTTTTATATTTTACTTGTTTTTACATTACTGTATTTTTGCACAACTCTGTTGCTGTGAAGCTCACACACAAGAATTTCACTCGCATGTACTGTACTAGTGTACCTGCACATGTGACGTGACAATAAAAGTCATTTGATATCAAATAGCATGTTATAATTATGAAAGACCTCTTAAAATGAGCAAGCAATTGCCAGTTATTCTTCAAGTTTTATTCAAAATTAGTTTGCATAACTTCAGCACTTCAACTTTACTTCACAGTAAACAAATGCCTGTTCAAAAAATAAGTAAACAACCTGAGCCGATTTTCCCCTCGTGTGAGAATCTGCTAGCCTGCAAGCCAGACAAAAACTAGGAGGATAACGCTGCGAGTGGCTGCGGCCCAAACAGAACCAGAACCGCTCACGGCGCAAACAGCTCGCCGGCTGTTTCCCTATTAACACACGTCCGTTTTAATTTCTACACTTTTTTTTCTCACACTAACAAGGATTGCCAAAAGCATGTTTGCTGTGGTTTTCTCAAATTATACTGATCACAAAACATTTATTTACTTTCTTTCGTTTTCCTCCGCCACTCATAAATACCCGTGTCCTCCTGCAGAAAAAAAGAGGGACAACAGACATCAATAACACAATAAAAAGTCCAACGTGTTGTGTAAAAACTGCTATTTTTAGCACATTTTAAGTCCGACGTGTTGCTACCAGATGTACGGTGTGAGCTGAAACTGAGTGCTACAAACGAAAAAGTCGCAGTGTCCGCAGAATATATAGAAAAACAGGCTAAAAAGCATTATCTTGTAGAGGCTCTGAGTCCGCTTGCAGAAGTGACATTTACAGGTGCTGCAGCAGCACGGAGGATGTGGTGTTGTGGTAGGCTAAATCCATTTTACAGTATTTACACTGGACTACGTTTTCCGTCTTACGACGTGAAAGATGGTCCCACAACTTTGACTTTTTCTGTCTTTTTCGCACTCCACCGGGGTCCACGTTGTTAAGAGAAAGTTAAGTTATATAATGTGGAATGGACTGCGCTGCATCACTGACTACAAGAAGGTCAGCACAGTCAGTGTTCAGCCCACTGCATCTCTCGCAGACGAGCTGAACAACTTCTATGCTCGTTTTGATGCAGACAACAGAGAGGAGATCCTCTACCCTCAAGAGGACAGTGAGGCTGCAACTCTAACTCTGGAAACAGAAGCTGTGAGATGGGCCTTTAAAAAGGTCAATCCTCACAAAGCTCCAGGACCAGACGGCATCCCAGGCCGGCTACTCAGAGTGTGTGCAGACGAGCTGGCAGAGGTGTTTACCAACATCTTCAACCTCTCCCTGAGGCAGTCAGTGGTCCCGACGTCCCTCAAAGCATCCACCATCATTCCCGTTCCCAAAAAATCAGTGGTCTCCTGTCTGAATGACTACCGTCCTGTTGCACTGACATCCGTCATCATGAAGTGCCTGGAGCGGCTGGTCAAATGTCACATCTGCTCCTCCCTCCCTGACACACTGGATCCTCTTCAGTTTGCCTATCGGACAAACAGAGCCACAGAGGATGCCATCGCCCTGGCAACACACACCGCCCTCACTCACCTGGAGAAAGGGAATACATATGCAAGAATGCTCTTCATCGACTACAGCTCGGCATTTAACACCATCATCCCCTCAAGACTTGCCACGAAGCTCGTCGACCTTGGGCTGGGAACACCGATCTGCAGTTGGATTCTAAACTTCCTCACAGACAGGCCCCAGGTGGTGAGAGTTGGTAAGCACACTTCCTCATCACTCATCCTAAACACAGGTACGCCCCAGGGTTGTGTGCTTAGCCCCCTCCTATATTCCCTGTTCACACACGACTGTGTTGCTAAACATGAGACCAACATCACCATCAAGTTTGCGGATGACACAACCATCATAGGCCTCATCACAGGGGATGATGAGACGGCCTATAGAGAGGAGGTGATGGCACTGTACGAGTGGTGCCTGGAAAATAACCTGACTCTCAACATCAGCAAAACCAGAGAAATGATAGTGGACTACCGGAAACGACCAGTCAGGGAACACCAACCCATCCGCATCAACGGGGTCGAGGTCGAAAGGGTCAGCAGCTTCAAGTTCCTTGGAGTCAACATCACTGAGGACTTCTCCTGGACCCTTCACACAGACACTACTATCAGGAAAGCTCGCCAGCGGCTTTACTTCCTGAGGAGGCTGAGGAAGTTTGGCGTGAGCGCCTGCTTCATCTCAAACTTCTACAGGTGTGCAATTGAGAGCTTGCTGACGAGCTGCATCACAGTGTGGTACGGAAGCTGCTCTGCCAGCAGCCGTAAATCACTACAGAGGGTGGTGAAAGCAGCAGAGCACATCACTGGCATGAGGCTTCCTGCCATTCAGGACATTTATCTCCAACGATGCCTCCGGAAAGCACACAGCATCATCAAGGACCACAGCCACCCGGCACATCAGCTGTTCTCCTTGTTACCATCTGGCAGACGTTACAGGAGTCTGTCTGCTCAGACTACAAGACTTAAAAACAGTTTCTATCATCAAGCCATACGACACCTCAACCACAACACCTAAACACACACAACACAGGACTCAGAAGCTACCCTGCAGCTTCACAAGTACTATATTTAATCCGTACTGGTCACTTCACTTTATTGTTATTGTAATTTATATCCAAAGTGCAACACTGTAATCTATATCCTGCATAATTTATATCCTGCAATACTGTAATTTATATCTAAAGTGCAATACTGTAATTTTCTGCAGCTCATTCCTGTGCAATATCCCATCTGCCCTCCCGTCATATTTCTTTTCAGGATTTTCTTTATTGACACATATATATTTAGTCATCTTTTCCCTTTTACCATGTCTCTCTAATATTTTGCTCCTTACTATATTTTTTTGCTTTATTTTATTATATTTTATTATATTTTCTCCTGTATCATGTTGCTGAGAGACCGCTGCTCGTCATACACGTTTCATTGCAATGTTGACCCTGTGCTAACTTGCATATGACAAATAAACTAAAACTGAAACTGAACTGAACTGAACTACTCGCGTGTGCATTCAGTCCAGTGGGCATGTGCGTCACTTATTTCGGTCCGGGTGAAACATGACCCCGGGCGATTGCAAAGCCACGAATTAATTAAATATGAATTAAACGAATCTTCGAGGCAGAGAATTTGACTCGAGGATTTTTTGTACTCGAATTATTCGAGGTACTCGAGGAATCGTTTCAGCTCTAATGATACCACACACACACAGATAAAAAGGGATGTGAGCCAAAGCCTAACAATCTGTTCAAGTTTAAAATGCTTGTTATACCTCCATTTTAAATTTTTTGTTTGTCTTATCGACACCTTTAGTCAGAAACCCCTTTAAGTCTTTCTGCATGGCCCGTCAGATAAACTGTCTTTGTTTTTACACAAAAAATAAACATATTAACATATAAAACTAACATATTAAACTAATGTTCACAGTGACTTCATTATAAATGAGTTAAAAATTACAGACGTCCTGAGGCGGTTCAAAAACAGAAATCTGGAGTGAAACATGGACCTCCAGCTTATTGGAGGCTGACAGTCTCATTATGCCATCAACTTCAAATTGAGTCTAATACATTTGTCTTTGTGTGAAAGGCTGTTTATCTTTGATCCATGGAAAGCTTTTTAACTAATCAGTTTGGTTACATGTACTAGAAAACTACACAGCCCATCACACAGTTTTAGTTCATGTAGACAAACCACACAGTTATCTATTGTTATGTAAAATGGTAAATAGCCTGTATTTGTATAGCACCTTCTTAGGGTTCTACAACCCCCCAAGGCACTTCACAACACAATCAGTCATTCATACATTCACACGCTGGTGATGATGATCTATGATATAGCCACAGCTTCCTTGGGGCACATTGACACAGGCGAGGCCTGTTGAACACAGGCACTACCGGTCTCTCCGACCACTACCAGCAGGCAAGGTGGATTAAGTGTCTTGCTCAAGGACACAACAGCAGAATTATCTGGTCAGAGCTGGGATTGAACCTGCAACCTTCCAATTACTGGTTCTACCTCCCGAGCCACTGCTGTCCCAAAATTTGTGCGGAAATTCAATTAAAGGCATTTTCTTATGTATCATGTGATGTGATTTAGAAATCACATTTGGGCTTTAAATAGAAGCCTGAGGACCCCTGATGCAAATTATTTCAGTCCTGCTGTTACATCCTTTGTTCAGGCCAGTCTTTCCTTAGTGATTTTTGGTTTTGAACTACACATTGTCTTATAGCCAGCCAAAATGTAAAGATGTTTATTTTAAGTACAAATTTGTACTAATAAACATTATTTTTGTATTTAGTACTGAGCAGAAAGCAAGACTTTAATCTTTGATCTCAATGAATGAACTTAGTTAGGGTAGACTGAATAATCTAGAATAGTTTATGATGTGTTTCTTAAGGCAACAACAAGAAGAAAACTCCACCCGCCTAAGTGAAAAAGATCGGTACAACGCTCGCATCACTGCAGATGCAGCACCAATCCACTTGTCGATCTCACGCTCCAGTTTTCCCTCTCTCGTGAACAACACCCCGAGATACTTAAACTCCACTTGATGCAGGACCTCATCCCTGACCTGGAGAAGGCATTCTACCCTTTTCCAACTCAAGACCATGGTCTCACATTTAGAGGAGCCGATTTTCATCCCAGCCACTTCACACTTGGCTGCGAACGCTCCAGCGAAAGCTGGAGATCACTGTTTGATGAAGCCAACAGGACCCCATCATCTGCAAAAAGCAGAGACCCATGCTTTAGGCCACCAAAATGGATCCCCTCAACCATAGGCGTCATTTTAACCGGGGACGCCGGGGACATGTCCCCGGCAAAATTTGTGACTGGCAGCTGTGTCCCCCCCACTTTCAAAAACGCCTGCTGATGAGGATTTTTGTTTTACCAGCTCAGATCTTATACCAGGGGTCGGCAACCTGTTCCCATCAAAGAGCCATTATTGTCCATTTCCCACGGTAATTTTGGACGGACCTTAATAAGCAGTGACTTAAGTGAAGCAGGCAGGTCGCGCTAGAAAATTTAGTTTAAAAAGACGTCATAAATGTGTTCCCCCGTCCTTTTTATTTATAAAATATGAAGTAAAAACTCACAGTTTAATTTTCATTCATTTGTCATTAATGTGTAGTCTACACCCGTGCGTTAAATGGACCATCCAGCCCACCTCTCCAAATGCGTAAAATGTGCATCAGCCGCTAGTTAGGCGCGCCGCGCGCACCATCAGCTGATCAGCCCAGACAAGAGCAGAGCAAATAGAGAAAGAATAGAGGATAATTGTGTCTGGATGTGGATGGAGATTACATTTTACAGCAGCCTGATCATCATTTAAATACGTAAACCATCACCTGTCTTCTAGTCCATGCTATCAGCATTATTTTAATTGGTGTGTGTGTGTGTGTGTTTTCCACTTCAAACACTGGTCTAACCAACCAGACCAGCGTGTCCAGTAACACATTAATGTTACAATTAAACAGTTTCACTTCATGTAGGCTAGGAACATTTCACCTGCCGTGGCCCGACCGCTTCTGCTCCACATAAACTTTGTGCGTGATCAAATGTCTCTACGCGTCATGCGTCTCCATATTAGAGACTGGAACAAGCGCTGTTCAGCCAAAGTTTCATAATTTCATAAAAAGAACATTTTTCCAAGTGACACATCCCTCAGAGAGACCGGGTTTCCAGACTGTTTCAGTGGGAGGAAATCTTATCGCATGCACCGTGGTTCTGCACTGCGCTGCGAACCCCAGATCTTCAGCTCACTGTCCACCGTGGGCGCTCCGAGCCGCGCTGAACACAGTGTCCAGTATAAAGCTCTGATGTTCTGATGGGAATATTTTACCTCCGCGATGTGCGTTAGCGATTAAAATGTCAGCTCATCCATGCGCATCAGTGTGCGTCGGGGTAATTCTTTCAAACCAAGGAACATCCTTGAGTTCATCTGTCAAAATAAACAGTCAAATGGAAATATATGTAACCTGCCGTTTAACTGTTTTGCCTTCCTGTGAAGATTGTTGCAAAGAGAAATAATTAAACTTGATTAACCCCAGAGCCACCCAGAGAACCAGTGCGCATGCGGGAAGATTCCTCCCACTGAAGCGAGTGTTTTCCAAACCCTGTCTCTCAGAGAGACTTGTCACTTAGAAAATGTTCCCTGATTATGAAACTTTGGCTGAATAGCGCTTGTTCCTGTCTCCAATGTGGCGACACATCCAGGAGCCGTCTGAGGAGAATCCCAGAATCTCACATTGTCTTCAGCTCAAAGTGCCTATATGATTACGCACAAGCGTGACGCGTCAACCCAGTCTCACAGTAAGACTGGGTTGGACCTGTTCATGTTCACGCAGACAATCTTTACATTTAAAATTGGCATACAGGTGTAAAATTAATGCAGTAAAATATAAAGCATTTTATTTAAATATCCATTCATTATTTTACAAGCACAGAGAGCCGCATCAGATGGATGGAAGAGCCGCATGCGGCTCCAGAGCCGCGGATTGCCGACCCCTGTATTGTCCCCAGCAATTTTTAGACCCCACTCAAGTGTATGGTTATTGTCCCCAGCAATTCTGAAAACAAACTGACACCCTTGCCCTCAACACCTTGGCTGCACCCGTCCATAAAGGTTATGAACAGAAACGTTGATAAAGGGCAGCCTTGACAGAGTCCAACTCTCACCGGAAACAAGCCTGACTTACTGCCAGTAATGCGGACCCATCTCTGACACCGATCATACAGGGACCTAACAGCCCGTATCAAAATGCCTTGAACCCCATACTCCCGGAGTATCTCCCCACTGGGCCCCGTGAGGGATGCGGCCAAGCGCCTTCTCCAAATCCACAAAACATGTGTAGACTGGTTGGGCAAACTCCCACACATCCTCCAGGATCCCCCTAATGGTATAGAGCTGGTCCAGTGTCCCACGTCCAGGACAAAAACCACATTCTTTCTCCTGAGTCTGAGATTTGACAATCTGGCGGACCATCCTCTCTAGAACCCCTGAATATACCTTACCAGGGAGGCTTAGGTTTAATATGTCAAATTGAAATGCATGACAACTCTTTTTGGAGCTTGTGAGCGAGACTAGCTGCATGACGTGGCTAAGATGGGCTTCTGGGCTTGTTATTTTGATTCGTCATCATCCTCCTCCAGCTCTTTGGCTGTAACACTAGCAGCATCTGATTTTTTTTTTTTGTTCCTGAGTGGCTATTAAGGGCAGACACAGAAAAAATCAATTTGTTGGCGTGAGTACCTCAGATGAAGTCGAAATGTTGCCTCAGTCTTTTCCACAGTTTGTTTCAGTAGACTTTTCTCCTTAAAGAGATTTCATTTAGTGAACCAAGTATCTGTCATTTTGGTCTTTGGCTCAGTCTTTCGTCCCAGATCTCACACACAAGGAACTGAAAAGTGATGGCTCCCTACTTCTTTATGCCACTAAAAACAAAACTCAGATACTTTTTTGGACATTCTGTTAACTCCCTTTGGAATCCTGTCGTAACAACTCTCCAGTAAATGATCTCATGCCCCTTTCTGTCTCGGGATAGCTTTTCATGCCAGAAAGGACGCTGCACACCCAGAGTCAGCAGTATTTCAGTTTTTCTGCTGGTGTTTCCATGGTTCAGCTTCATGACAACACTTGGATCATTCCAAGTGTTCATAAGAGTAGATTCCATTATTGTTTTACAGGAAAATCACATATTTGGTTGATGTCCTTGCATGAGCTTTACACAGCCGTTATCTGCCTATCTATTTAACCCTCTCAGGCTCAAAATAAGTTCTTATAAAAGGACAAACAACTAAGTCCTACGGGGGTACTTCTGAGTAAAAAAAATGCTCATGAAATACGTATGTGGAGTAACCAGGTAGGTAGGTAGGTATTAACGCTGCAAATTTGCAACGCCTGCCTCCAGAGGGTTAATAAACTTTGGTAACGAATACGATTTTACCTTTAGCTTTTATCCTTGCGTGATTAGAGTAATAGTCTTTACTGTTTTGATGGTACGATGTCATTACTGTCATGTTTGTAAACAGGGTCCGAAATTAACACTCGCCACTCGCCAAATGCGAGTAAATTGCTCCATTTGGCGAGTAAATTTTTGAGCTCTACCTGCCACCTGGCGAGTAAATATTTGCACCAAATTAGTTATGTTTATCAGTCATCTTCCAATTGATGTTTTAATTATTTTGTCACTCTGTTTGGAATCAACATAATATAGAATAACATGCTTTAGGTAGATCTAAATCATTTAGAATTTTGGCCGGTAAAAATTATGCTTGGCCGGTAGATTTTCATCACCTACCGGCCAACTTGGCCGGTGAGTAAAAAATTTAATTTCGGACCCTGTTTGTAAATATTGCTATGTGTTGTGATTTTTTTGGGACAAAAAAACATGAATTGAAATAATAACTTATGCCATAACAATCATTATTGGATCATTCCCTGAAGTTGTTCAGGCCAAAGTCTGACTTAAACTCATTTCTGTTTTAGCTCTTATCAAAAATTTAAATCACTGCAGCAAAAAGTAAACGAGCTATTCATGTAGGCTGGATTTAAAAGCACAAATCGTACAAATAAATAAAGGATAAACACATCTCATTAGATAAAGTCAAGTGGTGGTGTGATAAAAAAATGATTTCCTTGCTTAATCTTATTAATTAATTATGGTGCCAGAACACTGTGGCAGTCTTCTGACTTTATCACCGTTCCTTTGGAGTCAGAAGAACGTCTACCATCTCACCGGCTTTTCGTCTGCAGAGTGCTTCACTCGTCTCGGTGCTCTTGTGAAAACTAAGACATCTGTTCAGGATTATTTTTCCAGGATTTATTGCTGAATAGAGAGTTCACACTTAACTTCTCACCACGGCTTTCCACAGGAGCCGTCAGCAGCACGTTACTGCAGCAGCACGTCATAGCTGCTGATAGGACCCGCTGTGGTCAACAGAACCTTTTCCACTGGAGCTGTCAGCAGCGCGAGTCGGCCGCGTCTCAGGAGCAGCATGTCGCGGCCCTTACGCGCCGGTTCTATTTTCTACGCGCGACGCCTCTGAAACGGGTCAAGTTCGACATTTTTGGGGAAGGAAAGACAGGAAATCGGACGCGGAAATGGAGAGAAGCTCCTGAGATTTTCAGAATAAAGAACGTACTGCCTTCCAGTTGCTTTACTTTTAAAAAAAGTTACTAACTGTGCGGCCCCGTGAGAAGTTATCACCTAGCTAGCGGTCTCCTTTGTTTTTCAGGTCCGTATTGGCGATTATAAAACGGACAGAACATAAAACACAAACCTTTTGGAGCCATGTTGTAATTTTCTCCTGCTTGTTGTTGTGTTTACTGACGAAGTCACTCGTGTGACTTCGTGCTCGGTCGGTGACAGCTGCTCCCCTGCTGCTTCGCCTCTCGTGGGAAGGGCCAAGCAGCAGTTTACGCGAGCAAGACGTGCTGCTGCAGTAACGTGCTGCTGACGGCTCCTGTGGAAAGCCGGGGTCAGCCTGCAGTGGCAGACTCTGGCTCAGGAACTCAGCTTCACAATTAGCTGACTGTCATGAGTTAGGAGCTCTGACCTCCTCCTTCAAGGGGAAATACTACAGACACTACACCAGTTTATAAATATGTTAATACAGAACATTTTAAACATTATGAATATATTAGTCATCGAAAACTCCTCCTTTATTTAAATGTCAAGTTTCTTTACCCACTTTGGTAAAAGTTATAGTAATGAGCAAATCTTCTCTGTCCTCAAACGTCATCGTCATGTGACGCTGGAAATAGCACTGCCAGCCATGTGAAACTACCCACAGAACCATGAAGTCATGTTTTAGAACCATCAGCGGCTCGTCGGGTTTTATATCCACAAGCAGCCGGTAATCAGCCCTGTGCAGTCTCACAAGGTGAATAGACGTGAACAGGGGCTGAACCATATCTGTCCTTCTGCAGCTGGTCTGATAAAGAAGACCGCAGCTTTCTGGGTAGAGTGGCTGTTGCCTTTGTTTCTGATGCGGATGGAGATGTGAATGTGAGGACAGCAAACTAACATGGCAGCATATGTGTGCTACGCCTGATTGAATGTTATATTCCACATTGATTTACATGTTTTAGACCACAGACATTTTGTCTAAGCGATATCAAAGGTAAGGTTATCATTGTGTGCCATTTGTATTAATAAAGCTCACTCATATTCTAATACATTTGCAGTAGCCTCTAGTAAGAAAAAGGTCAGATGCTCCAGTTTGAGGACGTAGAAATTAACCTGAGAAGAAATTGGCAGCAGAGTGCAACAAACCATTTTGAATCGGATCGGGTCTCAACTCGATTAAATCTGATTAAATGGGAAAATTTAAAAACTGCTAAGGAAACATGTTTCTCACCTTCTATTACTTAAACAACAGAACGTGGTTATAAAATGGTTCAGTGTTCCCGCTAGGAATTTTTCCAGCTGTGGGGGTGAAATTACGACACGTCTCACTTTTATGTTAATATTGTTTTATTTGATGCACTCCACTTTGAACTGCACCAATCCAGCAACTGCTGCATTTTAATAACTAGTATTAAAGGTGAATACACCAATATTTGCACAAGAATAATTTCTGTTTTAAACTCTCAGTGACACACTTTGCAGGGGGATTTGGCATTTAATTTTTTTGGGCGTCTGGAAAAACATCTCTTTTTGCCCCTCTTTATTGGACTTTCTGCCCCCTTTATTCTGGTCCAAGATCATTACTGGGCTGGCCCTATTAAACACGTTCTACACCCCTGCTTAGTAGACTTAATGAAGTATTTTTAAGCCAGTATAAAATGACTGAAACACAAATTTACATATTTGGCATTATTGACCAATATCTTTGATTTAATTTATTTGTTAAGAACATCAAGATGCATTACAGTGAACATGTCTGTGTGTGTGCGTGGATGCCTGGGCCGAGCTGACTGAGCTCCCGGCTGCAGAGTTTTGTGTGTAGGGAGGGGCGGGCGCTCTATTGGGCCATTCCCATCTGTACCGGGTCGGCCCGGGCCGGGTAGCCCCAGTCGGCCCCAGCCTGGCCCGGTTGATTCCACACATCCTTGCCTTAAGCCCATGTGGGCTGATTCTACCCACCAATCAGAGGCTTGCTCTAATGGAAGGTGTGGATTTGCTGTCAGCAGTGGGTGTGTTGGCCCTGGTCGGCCTGAAGCAAACCCCCTCGAGAAGAGGGCTGAGAATGAGCCTTGGTTGGCCCGGAAAAATACCAGGCCACCCAGATATGTAAACAACCTACGCTACCCGGCCCGGGCCGACCCGGTACAGATGGGAATGGCCCATTAGTGACTGGCCAATCACAGAGCGTGAAGACAGTCCGTTACCCAATGAGGATTTTCCTTCAGCAAGATTACAGATATTTACGAGTTTTACACTCGTTTCATGCTCGTATTCGTCAAAAATGCTTTATCCGTACCGGATACTCGTCTGAAATGAGTATCCGGCTCATCCCTAGCTGTAACCACCCTGCGCTGTCTCCTCCTCCTCCTTGCTGCCTGCCGGCTGTGATCACAAGCAACAACACAGTAGTTCCCGCTGCTTCTTCAGGAAACGGCGCAAAAAAAAAAATCAATAAAACTTGGGATCTTGTAGGCGTGGCGGTGGGATTTCAGCGGTGGCGGGACGCCATGGCTACACCTATGTAAGGGAAACACTGATTCAATAGTGCGCCAGACAACATGCCTAAATATATCCATAGTTAAACTATGATGAATACAATTTCATGTATTTCATTAACATGTTCAGGTGTAAGCTACTGGAAATGCATAACATCTCATTTCTACTGCTAAAATGTATTGGTGACGTAACTATTATGTATGGGTTAGCAATAATCCAATAAAAATTATGTTCATGCAGCAGTGTTGAGCTGAGCCGACTCAAAGCAGCAACCTGACTGCAGCGGTTCTGCTCCATAGCGGTGCAGTCGGCTAAGAATAAACACTTTTCTTCTGCTTGTAGAGTTTATATATTCTTAGTTTCACATCCACCGTGTTTTATCTGAACCCCTCCTGATCGTGAGCCCGCTACCAGCTATCATTAGCTAATCTGCTCGTAGTTGCACTTTTGATCCCAAACTTTGTACCGTTTCTGCCTTTGTGCATTTGCTGGTTTCTCTGTTTTCCTCCACAGCACCTAGATTAGCACATTGTGCGTCAGTAAAAAGCATCTTCCTCACACAATAAAAAGCAACTTACCTTTGCTCAATAGAGTTCTGGGGGAAGATGTAACTTGAAAAGATGTTGCACGAGTGCTACGTCGAAAATTAGTTTATTGCACACGGAGTTTTTTTCATCGCACGTGCGACATATGTCTCTCGTTCTGATCTGCCTCGGTCTGCCCTACTGCTGTGAGCTGCGCGTATCAATTGTTGCATAAAGGTTGCTCAACACGAAAAAAAAGTTGAACAACACAACAAATCGATGACAAAATGCATTGCCAACGATTTCTTCTTTTGTTTTTAATCGATTATCAATTTGTTGTTGCAGCCCTACAGCAGAAGGCAAGATTTTGAATCTTATTTCCTGATATTTGGGCATCTCTCCTCTGATTGGCTAACAGCAACGCAACTCTACCACTGACTCTGTTTGCTTTGTAAAGTTGGTGTTTCATCTCCACAAATAACACAAGCCTGGAGGAGTTCAGCTGTGTGGTGGAGTTGCTAATGCTAACAGTTAGCTTCTAGTTGAGACGTTCTCTGCATTTTCCTGGACGCAGAACCAAAAACAGCCTTCCTCTTGATTATTCAAGATGGGTGCGTTCATGACAGTGACAGTATGACATAGATCTGTCAGGATTTTCTGAATTGAGCATTTTCCCGTCTATTTTCTGTCAGAAGCTAATGCAGGAGATAGATGTAGGACACAAATTTCATGCTCAGCCTTCATGTTAAACTCTGAGTCAATGATAAGCGAAAAATTGTTTCTCAGTGAAGTTGTTCTTTCTACCAAAGTCACATTAGACTGAACTTTCAGGCTTAAACTTGTTGGATTTCAATGGGTAATAAATGGGAGATGTTTTCATAAAGAATGAGTAAAAATGGGTGATCCTGATGTTGGTCAAAATACTCTAGTTGTTACAAGTGGATGGTGCTGGCATAAACATTAATGTTGATGTTGGTATGTCAGACAGTCTTGCTGCTGTTCAAAATGAGGAAGTCCCTTGCTATTCTTTATGAGCCATCTAGCTGCTCAATAATTATCCCTCAGTTTATCCCAAAGAAACACAATCAGCAGCTCTTCCAGAACCATGTTATGTTCAGAATGATTTAGCATGTTTACGACACAGATCACTAACACTCTTGACTTGTCTATTGAGCCAACCTGAGCTGTGAGCAGTCCGACCAGCTTTATTCGTTCAAAAACAGGTGGAAGTGACCACGTCAGTGGGGTTTGCCTAAAGTATTTTAAATATATTTTTCAGGTGCTCTTCAGGATCTAATAAAGCTGGGATGTGGATGGGGAAGAAAAATAGGTAACCCGAGGCACTCTGAAAAATATTTTTATTAAGAGCAAGAAAACAGAGAAAAGCCGATGAATTTTGGTCACATGCGACCTTCTTCAGGGCTTAAGCAAAAAGAATAACCAGGTGAACCTAAATAGTAGGCCTCTGATCATGTGACACATAATTAGGGAGATCTGCCCGTGTCAGTCATTATGTCCTTCACCTTCCATGCCTGCTGGACGGACTGGGACTGGTTGTGTTGTAAAGCTCATTGGGGGGTTGTAGAAACTTAGAAGATGCTATATTAAATACAGGCCTCCAATAGGGCTGCAACAAACGATTATTTGGATAATCGATTAATCGGATGGGGTCTCGACACGATTAATCGATTAATCGGATTACATGGGGAAATTTTTAAAAACTGCTAGGGAAACGTTATTTCTCTCCTTCCTTCACTTTATTTAACACAACATTATTAGAAAACAGTTCAATAGCAGAAAAACAACATGCCATCACCTAAATTGTCTTATAAGGTGTATAGACAGAGACCCTAAGCTACATCTATCTGTGACCTAAAATGCTTGGTCCAAGTTAAACAGCTTAAGGGCAATTCTCATCTGTTTTGTTTGATCTCATCTGTTGACATTTATTTTAAATGTAATTAAACATAGGCTGTGAATTAATCAAAATTGATCACTATTTCCAAAAATGACTGAAAAAATACCAAATAAAACAAAAGTAAATGAATGCCATTCTCCTTGCGATGATGCCCTGGGCAACTGCCATAAAGTCACATCAAGAAATGCTGCTGATCATTCCAATGATCCCAAATAGACTCACATTAGGCCACATGAAAGCAACTGAACCCAAAAATATATTAACCAGTATATAACTGCACTCTCACACAACACGCCTGCAGCAACAGTTAGGACTCCTCCCTCCCTTTTAAAAGCGTTTTTGCTTCTGAGGACATTGTGGTTGTAAAACCACATGCTAGTAGTCTGGCCCCGGTGTGATCAACCAGTTTCTGCGGGAATGTGACGGCGGAACCAGGGCCAGATTAACACTTTGTTGTACCCTGGGCAACAATATTCAAGGGCTCCATCATCACGACCCGAGGATCACCATAATGTGGTCACATACAGAATATTTTACTGTAATATGCAGTAAATATACTCAATACTTGAATGCCTGACAACACGTAACCCGCCCAGAGTAACCTTTGACCCACCTCGTGTGGACTGACCAATGAGGAGAGGGTCTTAACTTGAGGCCCTCTCTTCATTGGTCAGTCTGCATGAGACTGACTCTCAACTGACATTCAGAGTCATAGGCAGCAAAGCGTCTCTGTGCAGCGCAAAAGCCCGGGTGGACAGTTTGTTTAATGTAGGGTGATCATATTTCCATTTCCAAACAAGAGGACAGGGGATCTGTGCCTATGACGTCACACTATGGCAACGCCACACAAACCATGTTGGGACCCATTTTTTGTAAGAACTAAATTAATATCAGATTCTGCCAATAAAAGGGCTCTAAAACAATTCATATGTAAATATTTTGCATATTTAATGCAAAATCTCATTTTTATGCTTTAGTGCTGCAACAAGGTTTTATTAATAATAAATTATTATACCTTTTGTTTTACTACAGCATCGGTAAGCTTCCTGTGCACAGATTATTAAGGACGCTTGTTCCAGCTGTGAGATTAGACGATAGGATCAATGATAAAATAAGTTGTCACACACTCCATGGAAACTTTCAGATAATCCACAAATAGTGGCTTTCAAATGGTTTTGTTACTTTTTGCAAGTTTAGAAAAGAAGCAGATGAGACAGCATGTCTTATAATTTAGTTTTTCATCTGATATATTAGAACATGTCAGTAATGTCTGAGGGGCTTTTACAAACACTGTATAACTAATACTCCTGGAGAGGGCATCAATTACACAGAGGCTTCTGGGGAGCCCAGTTATGGGGGGGAGGGGGGCGGGATGGGACATTTTGCCTTGGCCCCCAAAATGTCTTGAAACGGCCCTGGGTGTGTGACTGAGTTTTGAAGGTGATCTGAATTGTATCAGATGTATAACTATGACATGTGTATAACTTATTGTTTTTTACTGGTAAAAACGTGTAGTGGAGATAAATCTACCTACATTTTACTTTGTTTTCTTGTTTTTATTGAACTATTTTCCTGTCCTGTCTGTCTCTCATCTTCCTGCATCTCCTCATAATTCTCCAGAAAATCTGTTGCCTGGATTCTTACCTTTTCACCTCATCAGTTACTTTTGAGCAGATCAAAGATCTCCTGACCGCAAAGCGGAGAGCGCGATTTCGATGCTGCGTGAGGTGACATCACCACAGCACAGGTGATGAGCTCCGCAGTAGCGCGCTTCAGGCACAAATAAGACAGAAAATAGAGAACATGTGCAGACAAGAACGATCGTGTGCTAATTATAGTTTTTTGGTTTCGCCACTTTGAGAATGGACCGTGCGCTGGAAGCAGCTGCCTGGATCGCTGTGCAACAATGCGGAACCGGTTCGCAGCAGCGCAAGTCTGCAGGCTCTCCCTCACGCTGATCTGCCTGTACCGGCTCTCCCTCGCGCTGATCTGACTTGCTCTGGTCTGCGCGCAACGGTGGGCGGGAGGGGGGGGGGGGGCGCTTTTGGAAGAGTTGTGCGACACAACGAATCGATGACGCAATTCGTTGCCAACGCTTTTAGTAATCGATTTTCATCGAATTCATCGATTCGTTGTTGCAGCCCTAGCCTCCAACCTTGTTTATGTGCACACACACACACACGCAAGCGCACGCACACACACACACACACAGAGGCTAATTTCTCCCTCTTGTCTTCCACAGATCGAGAGGACCAATCCATTCTTTGCACGTGAGTAAACAACATTTTACAGCAGTCCATGCAGCATTATTTCATGAAATTTTCAACGCTGTGAGTTGCACGTTACGCTGCTTTTTGCACAAACTTGGAAGTGACCGTGTGTATTTTTCCTGGCGACAGGGGGCAGTAGATACTTAAATTGTTGCAAGCAAGCTGTATTTTTGTGTTAGAGTAAGACCTTAGGATAAAAATGCCCTGAGGTGTGCAAACTTCAGCAAAATGACAAGCACATCAGACTCCCTTTCATCACAGGCAATGAGTGAAGGGATAAATGTGTAAAACAAGGTTTTTGAATGGTGAAATTTTGTAACTGTTACAAATCAGTAAATGCGTTTTGTCCTCAAGGGCTCCCGTAGAAGGAAACATGGCATCTAACATGGCGTAGCCCAGAGACTTAGACCTGCTCCCACGTATTTTAGACCTGATTTTTTTGGTTATGTTACGAAGCCACCAATATTTTTTTAACAACTGGGCATCATTTAATTCATTTTCAACAACATCTTGATGGATATTTACAGAGATTAATGGTAAAAACTACACATTGTCTCTTTAAGACATTCATGAATCCACCACTTTAGGCTATTGCTGGTTTAATTGTGTGGCAGCGACTCCACTTTGGGTCATGCTGGAACCAGCTGTTAGCACATCTGCCCTGTTTTTGTTTTTTTTCTCAACAGAGGCCATTCAAGTGGTCATTCAAAATGGCTAAGATATTAATTATTAATGGGAACACCCCTTTAATGGCAATGAGTGTGTGCTGGGGTTCTTGGCAGCTCCTTTAAGAGGGTGACAGTGACCAGACCATCACCTCTTGAAGTGGGGGGGTCTGTTGGACATTCCTGAGGTGTTACTCCACTAGAGTCCACAGATGACAGGAATGTAGCCTCAGAGAGAAATGAAACATGCAGCTGACCTTGTTTCAGCTGGAACCTCTAGGTGTTTGTGTTGGTTTGTTGAAATTCAAATGAACTCTGCCTGGTTGAAAAAAGATCTAATAAGGAAATAAAGTGGAACCAAAGTTTGGATTCAATTCTAACTTGTAAATAAAACCCACAATGACACGTTTTTTCTTTTCTTTTACTGGTTTGTGTGGGTTGAGAAGGCCGACTGGGATTTATTTACGATTTCTGTAATGCAGATGAATCTTTCAGACTTTTATGCCACAATTCAACTTCTACAGAAACAAGTGGCTCCACATTCCTGCTCGAATGTTATTTTTAGCATATGATATAGAGGGGTTGGTGGTGATGCCTTCAAATTATAGACCATTACCAGCACCCCCCCCCCCCCCCCCCAAAAAAAAGCAAACCACAGAAACCCGCTGATGCGTCTTGTACTTTTTTGTTGTTTTGGCTTCAGAAAGGAGGCCCTAGGAGTGAAGCAGCCAGTGTCCGTAAATGATTACACTCAGTTTACTACAGCTAACAAGACTTAAACCACCTTCACCCCCGTCTCTGTACTCAGCCACATCTCACCAGATCAGTCACACTTGGTGCAAAACCTCAGCTATGCACTGAACTCCTGACGCTACATTTCACAGGACTTCCATTAAAACAGGCTGTAGTAACTAGGAGAGCGTGGTGAGAAGGAGACCAGGAACTATGGCTGCAAACCTGCACTGCACTTAGACAAATCAAGCCAACCATAGATGACTGAATATGGGACCAGTGAGTGCTGCTTATTTTTTAACCTCTAGATGGAAAAGAAGGAAATACGTTCACAGTAATTAACCATGAAGTTGCTGCTCTGCAGCTGGAAATGTGCAAACCTGCAATGATTTAGTCATCTGGTGTTTTATGATCCACTGGTGGCCGAGCTGTTGATGTGAGGACTTTAGTGCCTGGCTTCCTCTGGGGTGCCTGTTTTTGTGTCAGTGGTTTTCTTTCTCACTGCAGAGGCGAGTCAGGAGCAGGTAAAACGGAAAACACTAAAAAAGTCATCCAGTACCTGGCCCATGTTGCTTCCTCACACAAAGGGAGGAGAGATAACATTCCTGTGAGTATACAGTCAAACGTCACTCTCCTCCATCTGTGATGTACTCTCTTTACCTTAAACTGGGCTAACAGATCTGATGTGCATAGAAACACTGATAATATGATTAGGGCTGTCGCGGTTGAGGAATTCCCCCTGCGGTGAGTCAGGGCAGCTCAATATTGCGGTATGCAATATTATTGCACCCTGTTTTTATTTATGTACTTAGCTAATTTGTTTGTTGATTACTAAACTCATGGCAATATTTCCTTTGAAACATTGTGCTTACATATTTAAAAAATGTTAGAAAAAATACATGGCCATTTTTAACACTTTATTGAATGCAGATCGAAGGGCAGTTACGGCATTTTCTGACAGAACTTAAAAACAACATTCAGGAGGTTTAATTTTGAAATGCAAATTTGGCTGCAACATATAACAGAAATAAAAAAGTGCCCGTTTTGTTTTGTAGTTTAAAATAAAGTATACAAAATGAGATGTCCTAGGCACTGTCATTTCACTTTCACACAAGAATAACTTATAACTCGGTCATGTCCTTGTTACGCGCAAGGAAAACCAGCATGTTAACTTTATGCGGTTTGAGAGAGGATCTGAGAGGGGTGACAACATTTCCAGCGACACTAAAAACCCTCTCGGATGGTGCGCTTGTTGCGCAAATACACATGTACTTACGTGCGACTTTGGAGAGCAATGGAAATCTCTCATGGTTGTTGCCCCACCATGTCAGAGGGTTTTCATTAAGGTCAATGGGTTCCTCCTGCAGGTAGCGAGTGAGCTCCAGCTCGGCTCTAACTCTCTTCGTGACGGGTGCTGAAGACGTGCTTGTCCGTGACTTCAGCAGATCTCCAAGCGTTTTTTTCTTTGCCGCTGGTGGCAGCTCTGCCTGCTCCAAGGTCTCTGGCTGGGCTGCAGCTGACGCACTGACACCGCTCCCTCCATCTTCCATGTGTACTACCTCCTCGATCAGCGCGGACTTTACCTCTCAGCATGCGCTGTCGCGAGATTTAATCAAGTGCGGTAATGGCGGTGGCACGTCCTGCAGCGTGGTGGGTTTCTTAATATCGCGATATTTTCTTCTTGCGGTTACCGCGACAGCCCTACATGTGATTACAGTGTGACGTCAGAACGCTTTCCCGAAGATGGGATTGTAATGTGCTGCTTATATTTGGAAATGGTGAAAGTATAAAACTGTTGAATTTTAACGGTTTGCATCTGTTTTCCTGTAACCAACAGCCAGAATCACCCAAACCAGCCAAACTACAGGCAAGTGTCCATGCCTTCTTACACACCATGTTAGCATGCTCACTACACCTTCATCTCAGATTGAATCAGTCTCTCCAAAACTCAATTGTTTTTACTGTGGTGGATCATAATTCCTTCAGATGGATCCAAGATCTCAGCACCTGATTAGAATCTGTTCTGTTTCCTTCTGTCAGGTACAAAATGCAGTTGTAAGTAAACGTTAGCGTGGCGTGATTAGCTCACGGTTTGTTCAGATGTGCTTAAAATATTTAGCTTTCTGATTTTTTTTGTTTTGAGTGAAACTCAATCACGTGCATGCCGTGTATTCTTGTGTCCATGTGGTCGGTGTTGGCCCTCATCTTGCTGCTCCAAACCTTTTTAATGTTAAGGATTTAGATACGGCCACACCTGAACACACACGTGTGTATCACACGTGTTCTGGACTGATGGTCACAAATCCCCCATCATGTAGTTGAGGTTTATTTAGTTTGTTGTCTAAAGAGATACTGAGTTCAGATTTAAGGAGAGAGTTGTCAGAATTTCATCTTTCTGATGGAATACCAGTGTAATGCACAATTAACAGCATTGTAAATGTTGTAAAGTAGTGTTTGCATGGCAGCGTAGAAGATTAGAGTGGTTTTAAGGGCTGCACTGTACAGGGAATCCGCAGATCCTTAAAAAGTCTTAAAAAGTCTTAAATCTGCTTTTACAAATTTAAGGCCTTAAAAGTCCTTTAAAATGACAAATAATCCTTAAATCCAGTTTCCAAAGGTCTTAAATTACCAAAGACCCAATAAACAAGATTCTTTTATTTCTATAAAATTTCGTGAATTTCTAGCTAGTGTTCAGCATTTTTTTTGTGTACGATGTTGGCGTAAGCGGAACCGTACACATTCAGTTTGTTGTCAAAGGGGACTATTTTTAGATAAGCACATTAGCTGATTAAGCTAGTGGGAGCTTGCACCATGGCAAGTTTAATGGTAACTGGATGGCTAATCCCACGTTTGCGACGTGGTTAGAACCGGTTCCAGGCAATAGCTGGAAACTATAGCTTAAATTTATTTTTGAAAATAGCTTACATTTGGTCAAAGTGGCCTTAAAAAAGGTCTTAAAAAGTCTTAAATTCGGCACCCATAAACCTGCAGATACCCTGACTGTAGCTTTGTCCAGGAACTCCGGTCTCCTCACAAAGACCAGAAACACGAATTAGCGACTGTACAGTGGATGCGTGGGTGGGTGGTGTTTTAGGATGATGTGTTCTCACTCTGTTAGCTGTTAGCTTGTGTGTCAGATGCTTGAGTTTCTTCAAACTGAAGCACTGGCTGTAGCAGGTAAAATATCACTCACAAATTTCCTTAAAAATCCACTTCATACAATCTGGGCTATGGCCTTAAGAGTCAGGAAGACACATTTCTTTAAGTGAACCTGCTCACACAGCTGTCGTTAACCAGCCAAGAGCTCCCCACAGCATTTCTAGTTTAATCTTCTTTTCGTGTTAGTTATTTAATGACTGAATCTCCTCATCTCCTACAGAGCGGACCCCTGTTTTATGTGAGTAGAATGTAGTTTCTGAACCACCTCTAAGATCTAAAAGAGTATCGTGTAAGATAGCTGTCAAAAAGGTGTGTGTGTGTAGGATTCTAAAATTTGTATTTGTATGTTTGTCTTCCAAATAAGTGATGAACATTAAATTCTGCTGCCATATTTGTGAGTCTGAAAATTGTGAAGATTATGATTTTTTAAATGTGAGTACGAATCTAAAAGCTGAGTGAAAATTCTTGTGGATACAAATGACATTTCTGTGACTGACATTTTTCTGGCTGTGGATACGAATTCAGTTTGTGGGTACAAAAAAAACCACACTGAAATGACTGAAGTGCTGTTTTCTTTTCTAAACTTGCAGGCACGTTCACCCGTGTTTAAAATTTGTTTTGTTGAATTAAAACAACAACGAAAAACCTCCGCATTGCGTCTTTCTGTCTAATTATCTTATGTTATGGCCGAGCATGCGCAGTGCGCCGGAGACCTGCACGTGGCTGCTGCGCCGCGGCTTGTATTTGAGTGCGGCATGTGTGTGTAGAAAACCTCTTTTGTTGTTGGTGCAGCTTATATTGAGGTGCGCTCTATAGTCCGGAAATTATGGTAACTCATATCAATTGCAAATATTGCAGCGTTAAGCTGGCTAGACAGAAATAATATTTTTTATAAAACAGTGTATTGTGCAAACTGATATCAAAAACATTAGCTTGTGTGTCAAATGGTAAATGGCCGGTATTTATAAAGCGGGTGTATTTGTAAAGCACCTTCTTCTACAAAGCATTCCACAGCAATATTAAATGCTATCAGCTGCTACATTCTATAGTTTGTTGTTTTTTTTTACATAAATAAAACATTATTTCCACTCTGATCAGAAACGTAGAAGGGAGAAGCAATGAAGGAGAATGTTTAATTCTATGGTCTCCCCAACAAACTCCTTCATAAACTGCAACTGGTCCAGAATTCAGCAGCCCGTATTATCACCAGAACCCCTTCCTTTCACCACATCACCCCGGTTCTCCAGCAGCTTCACTGGCTCCCAGTTAAATTCAGGTCCATCTTCAAAATTCTCCTCCATACCTTCAAAGCTATCCACAACCTCTCTCCTCCATATATCTCAGACCTTATAAGTATTCACACCCCGTCCCGTTCACTCAGATCTTCTTCTTCTATCCATCTTGCGGTTCCTTCTGCCCGTCTCGCTACCATGGGGAGCAGAGCTTTCAGCCGCTCTGCTCCTCGTCTCTGGAACTCACTCCCCCCAGACATCAGGAACATCGACAGTTTTACCCTTTTCCAATCAAAACTCAAAACACATATGTTTAAATCTGCCTACAACCTCTGATTTTATTGAACTGTTTCTCTCTTTGTTTTTTCTTGTTTGGGTTTTATTATTGTTTTATTGTATTTTATCACGTGTTTTCTGTAAAGTGACCTTGGGTGTCCTGAAAGGCGCTTTTAAATAAAATGTATTATTATTATTATTATAATTATTTTATATTTGCCTAGTGGTTTATTTGTACCTTATAATTAACCAGATTCAGAGAAATAGGGATTTTTGAATAAATGGATTATAACTTGCTAGAGGGGAAAATGGAGGCTCGTATTCCTTCCGCTCAAGACTACATAATGTGCACATCATAACTTATTAGCTCCACTAAATGCATTCTCACTGGCTTCGTTATTAATAAATAAATAAATGACGCAATTTACACATCGATAAAAATCGTAATTTGGTCAATAATATGTCTTAAAGTATTAAGTGTTTCTTTTCTTGCAGTCAGTGCTAATTACTTAGCACAAACCAACTTCTAATGCTAACAGCGCTAGCACTAACGTAGCATCACCGGCATGTCATAAGCATGAGAGGTATTGCTGTAATTTAGTACATCTAATAACTATTTGATTAAGTACTTTTAAACAAATCAATACAGGATGTATATTTTACCTGAGAAGCTTCACCTGAGCCGGCAGCTCCACCCGGTCTTTTGTCGTCAGCCATCTTTGATTTGGAGCGTGATGTTTGGTGAAATCGGTGTTCGATTACTCATCCTCGTGACGTCATTTCAGTGTGGTTTTTTTGTACCCACAAATTGAATTCGTATCCACAGGCAGAAAAATGTCAAAGTCACAGAAATTTGAGTTTCATTCACAAGAATTTTCACTCACAACTTTTAGATTCGTACTCACGTTTAAAAAATTTCTAACCTTCACAAGTATGTTTATTTTTGTACCCACAAATTGAATTCGTATCCACAGACAGAAAAATGTCAGTCACAGAAATGTCATTTGTATTCACAAGTATTTTCACTCACAGTTTTTAGATTCGTACTCACATTTAAAAAATCATAATCTTCACAATTTTCACACTCACAAATATGGCAGCAGAATTTAATGTTCAACACTTATTGGAAGACAAACATACAAATACAAATTTTAGAATCCTACACACACACCTTTTTGACAGCTATCTTACACGATAAAAGAGGCTCTTGTCTCATTCTGCTGTCACCTGCTAGATTAAGCGACTCACCGTTTACTCTGACATGTTTCCTAACATCTGGGAGCTTACCGACTACCATACCTTCACCTACCTGCTTTTCCATTGCATGATCTGCACTAACTGTTCCCTCTAATTTAATATATGTGCTCAGATGTCCTCTCCTAGATGATAGATACTAATGAAGGTTTTCTTTTATTTTTGACCATTTCTTTTTAAAGATTTCACATAAATGGGTCTTTTAGAGTTTAAACTTTTGATATTTTTTACTTTTTAGGGTACAGTGACGCTTTACATATAGAAATATTACTACAGACTTGAGTGTTTTTACCATCTTGGTGTGGTTGGTATGAACACAATCACCTCATTTGGGTGCAAACCGATATAACCATGCAGAGACCCTTTGAAAGACCTGGTAGTCCATATTAGTTTGACCGTGAGCCAGCCTTGAATTACCACCAAGTTTAATTTGTTTGTTGATCAACATCAGTGCACAGTGATCATAGTCATAAATAATCTGGGCCATAATCCCACCACTAAAAGGAAAAAAAAAAAAAAAAGGCTAAACACATCTGGTCCAAAACTCGTAGCCAACCAACCCCCACCTCGCATTTCAATCACACACCCCCCCCCCGCTAGTACTTGCTACTGCCTGAACACTTTCCAAACATAACCAACTAATATTAATCAGAGAATGAAACCAGCTTTTTCTGTGGTTTTACCAGGCAGCTCCCAGTTATCCGTTACTGAGAAGGTAAAGTGAACTCCTTCAGTGATTTTTGTAAAATAGAATTTTATATTTAATCCTTTTAGAACAAAGAAAAACCTGCTGGTGATTAAACTGAAACAGTTCACTGATTTTCACATCATTCATATTAAAGACTTGGTCCCTCCTGAACCTGTCCAAAAGTCTGGACCAGATGAGGTTTCCACATAGCTGGATTCCTGCTCAGGGTTCTTATTTGTTTTTTGTTTTGTAAAAAAAAAACAAAAAACAACACGACTTGGAGTATTTGTCTGGCCCTGGGACCTCTGAAGCAGATGTTGAGCCTTGCAAACACAAACATACTTGGGTCGGACCGCAGAAGATTTACTGGGACAGTTGTGACTGGCTCCACAAAACCTGAGGTCACATTCCTCTCTGGTGGAAACGAGACCAACCTGTAGCAGCTTTGTAAGAGGAGACACCTTTTAAGGGCGATGACTAGGAGGAGGCGTTTCTGGAGTTCCAGTTATCATGGTGTGTGAGAGTTTCTTTACACAGGAACTAAGTCTGCCAATCTTAAGTGGAGCCGTTGTAACATTCAAATGAAATGTGTGTCTTCTCCTAAAGCTGCTACTGAAGCTCCTGTGGTGTGTGTGTGTGTGTGTGGCTGCTTTCTGCCGGCCACACAGCTGCTCCGATTCAGTCCGGCTGCTTAAAAAGTCCTCCAAAAGCAGCTCGCTGTGTTCATCAGCCAAGTTAAATGTCTCAAATCCAGAGCGAAATGCTGATTCCCGAGTTCTCTTTGGTGAAAAGGCTCACTCGAGCGTTCGCAGTGGAACACTATTCCTGTCGTAACGGGAGAATATATCTGAGCCACAAGAGGAGAAATAAAAGCAAAAGTGTTTTTCCTTGAGCCAGTCTGGATTCTCCGGTCATGACGAAGCCCACTATAAGGTTGAGAGAAAAACGAAATGGCAGCGCCTGTAAAAATATCTTCATAAGTTTAGTTTTTATTTATTCAGCTTTTTTAAATCGGCGACGCGGTCATTTATAAAACAGCTAACGTGTCTCTGCCAGCATCTTAACTGTACACATTCAATCTCAGACGATAAAATAATGAACTGGTTTATTTCTGGATGTCTTCTGTCAGCTTAACACGACTTTATATGATAGTGCTTGAGACAAGATATCTACATTTTAAATTTTTGCTGCCACATGATTATATTCTGGTCTAGGGGGGTTAAAGTTTTTATTTTTATCTTTATTTTTGTTCATGAATCTCATACCTTTTATTTAAAGCTGATTTTATCCATCATTAGCTACCAGTAGTTACTATTCCCTCCTTTTACGTTCACAACAGCTCGTTCTGGCTTTACTCACACCGTCTACATGAGATCATGTGTGACGTCTGCTGCCTGCATGTTTGTTCTTCTGTTGCTGAATCTCACTCGCCACGTGGTGACCTCCCCTCTGCTTGTGTACGTTTCCTGTATCTGTTTTTGATGTTTTTTGCTTCCAAAGGGTGAGCTGGAACGCCAGCTTTTACAAGCCAACCCCATCCTGGAGTCCTTTGGGAATGCAAAGACTGTGAAAAATGACAACTCGTCACGTTTTGTGAGTAGAGCTGATTGAGGCCTAGTCCACACGTAGCCGGGTTTTTTTAAAAACGAATATCCGCCCCTCCAAAAACTTGCATCCACACCACCTCGTTTAAAAAAAAAACTGTCCACACGTACCCGGATAAATACGTTGTTAAGGACATGCCAGACCTGTAGGCGGCAGTACTTCCCCCGTTCTTAACCTCGTCCTTCGTCTGTGGTCTTCCGCAAGGAGCAGTAATTCCGCTTGCAAAAACAAACAAGCAAAAAGCGCTTGGACAATTGATAAAGCGAGCGCAGCTCTGAGGGCATCCATGCTGTCGGCTAGTGTAAACACAGGTCGCACACGTGATGTCAGCATTTTTTTGTCGCGGAAAGTGACGTTGCGGACCTTAAAACTCCGGTTTTGTCTGTCCACACGCAGACACCCAAAACGGAGAAAACGCAGATCTTCACTTTGGTCGGAGTTTTTAAAAAGATCAGTTTTCGTGTGGATGACAGGCCAAAACGTAGAAAAATATCTACGTTTTGGCAGATCCCCGGCTACGTGTGGACAGGGCCTGAGAGTTATTTATATAATTCTGCAGCTAGTCAGATCTGTTACCTTACAGGTGTGGAACACTGAAAAAAACATTTTCATTTATTTATCTCTGATTATAATTGGTCGCTCTGAGGTTTTCATGCAGGCTCAACATGAAAATAGTGTCCTACACCTATCTCCTGCATTAGCTTCTGATAGAAAATAGACGGTGAAAGAATTAGAAAAGCCTGGCGGATCTAGGTCACACTGTCACTTAACATTTATAGACTCACCCATGTCGACTCACGACGGGGAAGGCTGTTGTTGGTTTAGCATCCAGGAAACAACAGAGAACGTCTCAACTAGTAAAAGCTAACTGTTAGCATTAGCAACTTCACCACACAGCAGAACTCTTCCAGACTTGTGTTATTTGTGGAGATTTTAAAAAAATCGATGTTGCAGAGCAAACAGCCAGTGTTATCCAATCAGAGGCAAGATGTCCAAATATCAGGAAATAAGACTCCAAATCTGTTGTGGCTCACTTGTAGTTCTTTAAACAGGTGCACTAGAGCTTTGTTTCCCTAGAGTACGACCTACAAGGCATTCATTCCTACTAGAGACAATTGCTAATGTTTAAACGAGTGAACTACACCTTTAAGAGACAGATGTACTGAAAACTGCTGGTGCCAGTCAGTCATGTTTGACTGAAAGCAGCTTTAATACAGACATGAAGGTTAAAACTCAAGCCTGATTTATACTTCTGCGTCTGTGCGGAGGCACACAACACCGTTATGCGTCGGCGCAAGAGCTCTCCAACGTGTTCGCAGAGGGTGACTGAGACATGCCCCAATTTTTAACTATCCATCGAAAGAGACTGAGACCGCAAGCTTGTGATTGGTCAGGACGCTGCTTCCTGTAAATGTGTCAACAGCATGTCTCTGTCGATGCCTGTGTGTACCTCCATCGAGGAGCTGACGGAGAAGTATAATTTAGGTGTCAGACCTGGATCTGGAAAATCTTGTTACTGCTGATGGAAATAATTGTAAAAAGATTGTTTAGCTCTTATTTATAAATACTCTGATTCGTACCTCAGACTAAACGATCTGTAACCAAAAACATAAACAGCTCAGTGTCTGTACCTTATAGATTAATGGCTGTCTCTCTTTTGCTGATGTTCCACCTACTGGTGTTCCTGTCTACAGGGAAAATTCATCCGGATCAACTTTGATGTCACCGGATACATCGTTGGGGCGAACATTGAAACCTGTATCCTGTTTCAGAACTATTCCTGTCCCTGTTGAACAAACATTTGTGGAAAAAAAGACGATATAAATAATAAACTAAATGAAACATAATTTTCTTGGAGTTCCATTTGAAGTGAAGAACCTGAGTTTACAATATAACTGATTTCTAAGTAATAAAAGTGCAGTCCTAAACTTATTTATTTATTTATTTATTGTGGTTTGGGTTAGTTTTCGTCATCAGCACTTTCTGGCCAATTTCAGTATAAATCTAAACAGTTTGGTTGGTTTTCCCTGACTGTTCTATGTCAGACTTGTTGGAGAAATCCAGAGCTATTCGTCAAGCCAAAGATGAGCGCACCTTCCACGTTTTTTACCAGCTGCTGGCGGGAGCTGGGGAGCACCTGAAATGTGAGTAGACAAAGGACTGAACGATCATTAAAATGTCCGGGTTCTTCTTTCCATCAAAACTCAGAACCACAACTGCCTTCTGGAGGCAACTCCACAAAGGGAGGGTAGACCTTAAAATCCTGCAGAGTCAGCACTTGAGGTTCTGATATTCCAGTGGAATAAAACCCTAAAATGTATTTAAGAGAAACCCTAAAATGTATTTTGAAATGCTGGTTAGTTTGCCTCCTGTATAATAATAATAATAATAATAATAATAATAATTAGGTTTATAAAGTGCTTTTCTAGGCACCCAAAGCTCTTTCCATTATTCACATACGTACCATCCTAGGGATGGGTACCTTTGACATTTGAATCGATACCGGTACTTAACGGTACCAATTTTAGATACTTTTGAGTGTTTATTGTTTTAATTCTCTTTTATAATTAAATATATATTTTTCTCAATTTATAACAATATTTGATAAATATCACAATAAATAACATTCAACTGTTTGTATTTTAACATCGTCCTTGTAGTTTTATAAGCTGATAATTAAACTGAAGCAAACATCTTTACTGTGAACTAAATTTATTGTGTATCTTCATTCCTTTTGCCGTCCTTTTTCATTAGATTTTTCCTACTGGGAAGTTAGAATTTCCGAGGAGAAAGCGAACGCACCATTAGATGATAACAACGGTGGCAATGGAAGCTAACATATCAAGCTAACGTTATCTTAAACAGTTTGTTTAGCTGCTGGAGCAGATTAAAACGATGATGCCTCACACTTAGATTGTTGTCGCTGGTTTCATCTTCACCCAATCACCCGTCACATTTAGTAAAGTGAAGCCAAACTTTAGAGCATGTTCATGTTCTTCTAGTCGTAAAATCGGAGTTCCGATGAGAAAGCGAACGCACCATTAGCGAAACGGAAGCTAACATATCAAGCTAACATTGTCTTAAACATTTTATTTACCTACCGGAGCAGATTAAGATGAGGATGTCTCACTTAGATCGTTGTCGCTGGTTTCATCATCACCCAGTTACCCATCACATTTAGTGAAGTGGACCCAGCGTTCTTTCTACCATGCTGCTCTGTTTACAACTCGCTCGCAGCGACCGATGACATAACGCTCTTGCGCATGCGCAGCTATCTAGGCAAGTTCTCGTTATGAAGGACGGGTACCGAAACGAGGCACCGTCTCAAATGACGTGAATCGGTGCTCGGTCGGTACTATGGAATTTGGTCAGTACCTTTAAAAGTACAGAATTCGGTACCCATCCCTAAGGTCCATCACTGGCTGTGTGTGAATGTGTAAGTTACATAGCCACAGCTTCCCTGGGGCGGTCAGACAGAGACAAGGCTGTCACTAGTGCCATCAGCCCCTCCGACCATCACTAACACAGTCAATTTGGGTGAAGTGTCTTGCCCAAGGGCACAGCAGGAGATTACTTCTGGGTGGAGCTGGAAGCGGTCCCTAAATCCTTCGATCACTGGGCTAACTGCTCTGCCTCCTGAGCTACTGTTGACCCTCATGTGGTTTAAATTTATAAAATCTGGCTAATATTTGGTAACCCTGCTCTGGGTTGTTTTGAAAATGGGCTGCAGTACTCAGATTTGACACAGGATGTCATTCTTACTTCATTCTTACATCGTGTAACTTTTAAAAACAATACATGTTTGGACTTAGATGTCAAAGATGCTTAAAATTTAAGAGGTGTGAAAATCTGATTCTGAAAAAGCATAAAATGATTTTAAATGTTTTTTAAGCTCTCCCACTTTCTCTCTACAGCGGATCTGCTTTTAGAAGGCTTCAATAGCTACCGTTTCTTGTCAAACGGCAACATCCCAATTCCAGGCCAACAGGACAAGGACAACTTCCATGAGACCATGGAAGCCATGCACATCATGAGCTTTGCCCACGAGAAGATTCTGGGTATTTGCTGATTGTTTATTTATAGAACTACCTGTTTGGTGATGAGGTGTTTTGACCTGTTTGTACATCTGTGTATCAAGAATCCAGCTCAAAACGTGATCTGATCTGATGTTCTCTGATGTTTGCAGCCATGTTGAGGGTGGTGTCATCTGTGCTTCAGTTTGGTAACATCATCTTCAAGAAGGAGAGGAACACGGACCAAGCCTCCATGCCTGATAACACAGGTAGGTGTCCCACAATGGCTCGCTCTCACAGGAAACCTCAAACATCTGTTTTTATTTTGACTTGAATTTTTGTATTTACTTAAAGAGCAAGTCAATCCCAACCAGAGTCTAACTCCACTCCCACTAAATGTTTGAAAAATGCAACACATGCTGTTGCCTGGCAGACCGAGAAGGCGGAGCCGCTAACAAATACACACACACAGGCGCATGACAGCATTGTGACATCATAATGTACCAGTTTACATCATAGCATACCTCTTAGCTAATAGCGGTGGCAGATTTAAATTAAAATACAGTGCAGAGTTTTTACCTGACAACATACAACACTGCCAGTTTTAGGCAGAATATTTAAATTTTAACTACGATGCACTGAAGTGCCAAATTATTGACGACACGTGTCTGCAGCACGATTAGACACTCGTTTATTTAGTTTATCAGCAAAAAAAAGTTTATTTGGGGGTGACTTGCTCTTTAATGATCAAAAGTTATTTAAATCTACCTGTACTCTCGCCGTACTTATTTCACAGCTGCTCAGAAGCTGTGTCATCTGCTGGGTATGAATGTGATGGAGTTCACCAGAGCTATCCTGACTCCCAGAATCAAAGTGGGAAGAGATTATGTCCAGAAAGCACAGACCAAGGAGCAGGTACGCCTACATTTATTCTTCATTAAATGGTAACTGGCCTGTATTTGATATAGCGCCTTCTAGAGTCCTGAAACACCCCAAGGCGCTTTACAACACAATCAGTCATTCACCCATTCACACCCTGGTGGGGATGAGCTACGATGTAGCCACAGCTGCCCTGGGGTGCACTGACAGAGGCGAGGCTGCTGAGCACTGGTGCCACCGGTCCCTCCGACCCAAATCGCGGTCACTTTGTTGCAGGACATCTTCTGATCTGATCCAAACAGTGCCACCGCGCAGCTCGTACAGCTAACAAAAGCAAATGTCACAATGACCCAAACTCAAGTCAGTTTGCAGATAATGGGATACAATAGAAGTGAAGAAGGCACAGCAGCGCCTCTTCTTTCTCAGGAGACTGAAAGATTTGGCATGAGCCGCCGCATCCTCTGGACCTTCTATCGCTGTGCCATTGAGAGCATCCTCACTGGATGCATCACCACCTGGTATGGAAACAGCACCGCTTACAACCACAAAGCTCTCCAGAGAGTAGTGCGATGTGCAGAAAGGATTATTGGAGGTGAGCTTCCCTCCCTCCAAGACATCTACAGGAAGCGGTGCCTGAGGAAAGCGGGGAGGATCATCAAGGACTCAAGTCACCCCAGCCATAAACTGTTCAGACTACTTCTATCAGGAAGGAGGTTCTGCAGCATCCGGTCCAGAACCAGCAGACTGAGAGACAGCTTTTTCCATCAGGCCATCAGACTGCTGAACACTTCACAGACACCTCACCCTCACTACTGAAACTCCAACATTACACACTCCATACTGTACATTAATGCCACTGTTTTGCACATACCAACCTCTGTACATTTATATCTCTTATTTTATTGTTTACTTTATTCATTTGTAAAACACGTATATACACACTATACACACACTCACACGCACACACGTAGAACAATAAAAATTAAAATACCTAGCACACACATTTAGTAATGTATATACCTTACATACTATATATATATATTATTACTTAGATTAGCCATTTTTATATTTTGCTTGTTTTTACGTTATTGTATTTTTGCACAACTCTGTTGCTGTGAAGCTCGCACACAAGAATTTCACTCGCATGTACTGTACCAGTGTACCTGCACATGTGACGTGACAATAAAAGTGATTTGATTTGATTAGTGGCTGAGAGTCTTTCATACTAACTGATCACTTTAGACTTTGTGAAATCAGAAGGGATGTTTATGTTTATGTTTATTTATTTAGCAGACGCTTTCATCCAAAGCGACTTACAATTTATAACCTATAGGGCATGTTGTGATCTGTGGGGGAAACCGGAGTACCCGGAGGAAACCCATGCATGCATGGGGAGAACACGCAACTCCACGCAGAAAGGCTGCAGCCCAGTTTCGAACCTGCAACCTTCGTGCTGCGAGGCTACAGTGCTAACCACTGTGCCACCATGCAGCTCAGATGTAACATATTATTGAAAGCAACATCCGCCCTAATCCGTGTCATAAAGTCCCTGAAGGATCTGAGTGACAAACACAGATTAGAATAAAATAGTTTTTCATTTTAACATGAACTATCTATGGTTTTATAAACAAATTCCTTTAATCTGTAGATTTGCTGCAGTGATCAGGGCAGCCTGTGTGGAAGATACTGATGTGAAGAGTTATTGTGTCTTTTTGAGCTTTTTAACCACCTGTGCAATCAGTTTAGCTTCTCTCAGTCTGTCATCTCACTGTTTTGTCTCCTTCTATCTCTTTTCACTCGTTATCCCGCCCCAATCAGGCAGACTTTGCTGTCGAGGCCTTGGCCAAAGCAACATATGAGCGTCTGTTTCGCTGGCTCGTCCATCGCATTAATAAAGCTCTAGACAGAACCAAACGCCAGGGAGCCTCCTTCATTGGCATTTTGGACATTGCTGGGTTTGAGATTTTTCAGGTCGGTATACGAGTGTTTTTAGTGCTTTTATTTATTTTTTTGGATTAAAACGTGCCTGTCTTTAAAAATAAACTGTTTGCTTTTTCCTCTGGCAGCTGAACTCCTTTGAGCAGCTTTGCATCAACTACACCAACGAGAAGCTGCAGCAGCTCTTCAACCACACCATGTTTGTCCTGGAGCAGGAGGAGTACCAGAGGGAGGGCATCGAGTGGAGCTTCATCGACTTTGGCCTCGACCTGCAGCCCTGCATCGACCTTATCGAGAGGCCGGTCAGTAAGGATAAACGCCCATTTGAAGGGAAAAGTCTAAAACGATCAGATTCTTTGTGGAAATTACTGTTTTACAAATGGAGTAAAAAGGAAAACAGTTTTGCGTGTTGGTGCAGATGAGGCCGTTTTTTGTCTTTTGTTCTTCAGGCTAACCCTCCAGGAGTGTTGGCTCTGCTGGACGAGGAGTGCTGGTTCCCTAAAGCCACAGATAAGACCTTTGTAGACAAGCTGATCCAGGAGCAGGGCACTCACACCAAGTTTCAGAGGCCACGCCAGCTCAAAGATAAGGCTGACTTCTGCATCATCCACTACGCCGGCAGGGTACTCCTTCAGACATTTTATATTTCTTCTTACACATAAAGGTACAATACGTAACAATTGTACTGTGAAATGATTACAAAACTATTTTATGTTACATTAAAACAAATTCCCTTCTCATCTGGCTGTAGGGTTTTAAGTTTTTGTCCTTTCCAAAAAGCTAAAGATGGACATATTATGTGTACAAGCTGTGAGCCTGCGGGGTTGCTGAGTCTGAGCAAACTAGCGCCGGTGTGGTGCCATTTGTACTTTGACTCCAGCTAGCAAAAAACACCAGAGTACTGGACAGTAACAAGAGCAACCCAGTAGTTATTTCTTGTACTCCCAAGAAGCCATGACATCTTTTTGTTTTACTCTAATATCAGGTAAAGATGACTACAAGCTAACATTGAGCTAACAATGCTAACAGCGAATTTGAAACAAATAGTCTGCTCTAAAAATATCTCAAGCTACATTAATTACCAGTAACTTGATATTACACTGAAAAGTATTTATTTACTTATCAACTTACTGTGTACGACTCATCTTTGCTCATCATCTAGAATCATCTGGGGCTGATCTGTAACTGCCAACAGCCAGGAAAGTCACCAGATGGCTGAGAGTCACTCGTGTGTTCTGAAACATGGGTCGCAGTACCTAAATCTGACCACAGGGTGTCAGTCTTACTTCATGCACCTTTAACTGGTTGCTGTTTTCATTATTATAAAGCCGTTCTGTGTAGGATTCTGCATTAAAGAGTTAAATGTGTAATCGGAGAAAAAATAATGTCTCCCTTTGGGGACCGCTGGGACTTCTGGGAAATACTCGGATCTGATTTGACTTATTTGTGCTTGTAAGAGTGGATTTAGTAGAGGTCAGTGGTGTTATTCAGGAGAACACAGGGTCTTTCCTGCAGACGGACACATCTGTTAATAATCATGCAGACTCTGCCATTTTTCCTCTAATCTGTTTTCATAAAGACTTTGGCTTTGAGACCATTAGCTGTAGAGGAAAATGTGCTGCAACTCTGGAGCTAAATCTTCTAAATGTTGTTAATGTGGTTCTACACAAATACTCCTTTATGGATAAATGATTATTACATCTGCAGTGTATTTGGAGAAACATACTTAATAAATGGGTCAGAATTAGAGGGACGTTTGTATTTAATGTCCCGTCCCCTGTTCCCACGGACTCCTGGGCTTCTGCACCCCTGAGTGCTCAGAGACACAGTTCTCTGGTGCCTTAGCTTTTGCGTTTTTGCCCTCGTGTCTGTCTGGGACGACACTGATGACACTGCCTGCGTCCAAGTTTCCTACATAAAGAGCTTCTTGATTAAAGTAAAATAAAAAGTCTTTAATTTTTTAGGTTATTATTAAAATTATGATTATTTTACACAATTATTCATTGAATAAGAAAACAGGAGTTTGCGTTTTAAGAGGCTGGATTTGCTGATTTGTTAGTTAGGGAGTCATCAAAGTTATCTTTACGAGTTGCCAACATAAAGGACTGATGTTGTGCTAATGAACTGATTAGTTGCCTCTGTATGACTCCAGGTCGACTACAAAGCTGATGAGTGGCTGATGAAGAACATGGACCCTCTAAATGACAACGTGGCCACTCTTCTGCATCAATCCACCGATAAGTTTGTGGCTGAACTGTGGAAAGATGGTAATTAGCTTCCTGTTTACCCTTTAAAACGTTGAAACTAGAACAACTCCACTTGTGTAACACACTTGTAGGATTCATGTGTGTAGCTTTAGATAAACACTTGCGCGTGTCCGTCTCTACTGCCCATTTTGTTTTATTTATCTGCACGTTTCTAACGTCTGAGAATGACCCACTCAACGCCCCCCTCTCTTTCTGTGTTGTAGAGATTCACACCACTCAAAGGGCCTCATTCTATGACAATGTCACATGTCTGGATGAGCCAGAAGGTGAATGAGTTGCACTGGAGCAGACCTGGGCTCAAAATGCTGCCCTATGAAAGCACTCGGCTCAGGCTGCATTAGGGTTGTCACGGTACTAAAATTTCAAACTCGATTCGATATTGGAAGGAAAAAAAACTCGATACTCCATTTCGATACTTTTTACAAACACCAATTTATTGAACAAGTTTATTCAAAAAATAACATTCCTCAATTTATATTGCAAAAATTAAATGTTAAGAATTAAGTGTGTAAAGTTCTTAAACCTTTCAAATATCAGCATTTTTTAAAACGTGCATAGAAAAACTGGCAAAAGTTAACACTTTAAATCATGAATTGTCTCACTATGTATACACTATTTGCAGAGTGATGTTTTGCTGCTTAAACTCTGTTTAAGGTGCATTTTTGTCATAAGATGTAATGCCATATGTTTTGTTCTGTAACATATGGCACAGGAGTTAAGCGCTCGCCCCGTAATCAGAAGGTTGCAGGTTCGAGCCCCGCTCAGTCTGTCGCTGTCGTTGTGTCCTTGGGCAAGACACTTAACCCACGTTGCCTGCTGGTGGTGGTCGGAGGGACCGGTGGCGCCAGTGCTCGGCAGCCTCGCCTCTGTCAGTGTGCCCCAGGGCAGCTGTGGCTACATCGTAGCTCACCCCCACCAGTGTGTGAATGGGTGAATGACTGATTGTGTTGTAAAGCGCCTTGAGGGTTTTTCAAGAACTCTAGAAGGCGCTATATCAAATACAGGCCATTTACCATTTTTACCATTTACCTGTACTTTTGAACAACTCTGTTGGTCAATAAAGGGAGAAAACGAATTTCTCCACAGTAGGACAAAGGTACATCTACCGGTAATCTTAATAAAAACAGATTGGCGCACGGCAGTGACGTCATTAAAAGCGCCGGTTAATTAGCCACAGCTAGTCTGTTTACGCCTAGAAATCCCAGACCCGCTCTAAACGAACAGGGGAATCATGTTAATGATTCCTAACAAAACCTTTCGACATTGAGATGTTCTGGTGCAGATAATGTCTTCTTTCGAGGCTGCACCATGGGTGCCCGTACGCACCCGTTATATGGATATACACTGATGGCGATTCGCCGATGGAGCTAAATACCCCGGGGAATCCAAGTAGCACCAAAGTTGTCAGCGTGAGTAAACAAACGTACTGCATGCTAGAAATTAAGTCCGGGTTCCAATAAACGGGAGTTTTCCTTTAAGCACATAAGCGTGAATATACAACTACGTGTCGGACTTGGTATGCTAATTAAGTTGGGCTGTTTATGTTTTTGTTTATTTATTTGGCACACAAAACTTGGATCGGAGACTACTCGCGTGGGAAACTGCAATGTAGCCATGCGGCGTCTTCTTCTGTTTGTCTGGGAGGCGGAGTCTGCTTTACGGCATCTGGCTGTTGTGCGTGCCGGTGTACGTGAAGAAGGCTGTGTATAATAGTCCATAATATCGATACCACAGGGATGGAATATCTCATTTAGATACCACTTTTAGTATCGATTTAAATCTAGGTATCGATGTTTTTGACAACACTAGGCTGCATGGAGCGGTTCAGATGGGATAAATAGGTGGTGTGTTTTGGCCCAGGTCTGCCTGTAGCTGGTGCTGTGTGTCATACAGTGTCTGAAGTGGCTCCCATTTGCTTCCAGGCTGCATGGCTCTTTCCACTCAGCCAAAAGCAGCAGTGCCTTGTTCAGAACTACTTCAAATGTAGATTAGAGTCTGTTGCTTGGTTTAGCTTAAACAGTGTGCTTTAGTACCTTAGTACTAGTGGGCAAAAGTTAGGTTATCCCTGTGTTTGACATTTTACTGTAGAGGAGACTTCCAGAAGCAAATCAAAATGATTTCCTACCTTTTCCTTTCCTAAGTAGGATCGGTGTGGCTGAATTAAAAGCAGATGCTGTTTTTGGCTTCAGCGCTGAGCTCATTATGAAGACAGCAGCTCATTTATCTCATTCATCCAGCTGTAAAGCATCCAGTAAGCTGTGACTGTTTGAAATTTACCAGGAAGTAAAATGAAACCAACAACTTTTATAGAAAGCATTATTTTAATGTTACATTTGTCCGTTTGGTTAATTTCGCAGCTTGTTGCTGCTTTAGGTCCAGTCAGCCGAAGATTTTGATTTCACCAATTCTTCGTACAAAACTACCCTGGTTCCAACTGTGAATCAGACCCTATGGAAGGCAAGTCAGTTAATTAAAGCGTAACAGTCATACCAATGTGGGGCATCAAGGAGTCCAAAGACGAGATCAGACAGAGGATACAACCACACTTAAGCAGTTTCCACCCTGGACCACCAGCAGATTTCCTGTGATTGTCTGATCTTTTACTTCTCTGTTACCTCTTTTGTTATTTTTCTCTGGTTTAATTATTAAAGTCTTCGTTTGCTCCTGACGGCTACCTCCTTCAGGCAGCCATTCAGATCCTCCACCGCAATCCATTTATCAGAATGCTTCCGCCAGACCTCTTATTTCATCCTCCACTCGAGTAGGAAAACATTCACTGGCGCAAAATCTTCAGTCAGACCCAAAATGAGCAATGCTGGCAAACCACAAAACAGCTGCAATGTCATAAACCATCCTGGAAAAATGGGTCACGGGGAGAAATTTAAGCATTCCAGGGAATGAACGACGCAGCTGGCCTTCACATCACACTTAAAACTGGGATCATCTTATGTTGGAGGAATGATGGAGTCACGATATCTGTGCCGCTTGTTATGAGAATGGCTCCCAGCTAACACTTTAGCTCGTGTGTCCTTTCCAGTTATACGTCCTCAGCTCTGGACCCATAAAACCGTCCACATTCTTCTCGATGTTTTTACGTTGTTTTATGTTCCTGCATTTTGTACAGCACCTTGGGCTTCCTTGACTAGGAGCAGGAAAGAGCTTTATAAACAATGCTCCACCCTCCCTCCAGGTCTGGGAGATCCTAACAGGTCCCCAGGCCGGTGAGGACATGTAATCCGTACAGCTAACTTTGGGTCTTCCCATTAGGACGTGTCCAGAAAAGCCTCCAGAGGGAGGTGATGAGGAGGAATCCTATTCAGATGCCTCAGCTGACTCCTTTTGATGAGAAGGAGCTGTGGCCCAAAACCAGCTCATCCCGGATGGTGGACATTTCTAGCCTCACTTAGACAGAGCCCAGGAGGAAGCAGCTTTCAGCCCGTTGTATTGTGGATCTCCTTTCTGTGGCCACGAGCCACGTCTCATGACCACAGGTTCAAACGTAGACAGACTAGTAAATCCAGGGCTTTGCCTTTTGACTTGGCTGCCTCTTTACCACGACAGACTGGCTTATTTGTTATGAACTTTATAAGCGCAGTTTCATTAAATAAACTCTAGAATCTGTTATTTAGCTGGATTTGTGGACAATAAAAGATAAATCAGACTCAAAATGTGTCTCTTGAGTGATTTAGTCACATGTTTCCCCTCTTACAGAGGTTAGCTGTAGTATTATGGGCCATTCCCATCTGTACCGGGTCGGCCCGGGCCGGGTAGCGTAGGTTGTTTACATATCTGGGTGGCCTGGTATTTTTCCGGGCCAACCAAGGCTCATTCTCAGCCCTCTTCTCGAGGGGGTCTGCTTCAGGCCGACCAGGGCCAACACACCCACTGCTGACCGCAAATTCACACCTTCCATTAGAGCAAGCCTCTGATTGGTGGGTAGAATCAGCCCACATGGGCTTAAGGCAAGGATGTGTGGAATCAACCGGGCCAGGCTGGGGCTACCCGGCCCGGGCCGACCCGGTACAGATGGGAATGGCCCATTAGACTGTCTGTGATTGACCGCTGGTAAATCGAGCTGTTTTCATCCATCTGCGCTGAGACCACCTCATGCTGCCATCCTTCCTGCAGCAATTCTCTCCTCCCCTTGGGGTCTCTCAATCCCTATGAGTTTCTCCTCTCTGTCTCCTCACCAGTGGACCGCATCGTGGGCCTGGACCAGGTGGCGGGCATGAACGAGACAGCATTTGGTGCCACCTACAAAACCAAAAAGGGCATGTTTCGTACAGTGGGCCAGCTGTACAAAGAGTCACTCACCAAGCTCATGGCCACACTGAGGAACACCAACCCCAACTTTGTTCGCTGCATCATCCCCAACCATGAAAAAAGAGTAAAGCTCTCCTTTTATTTGGATCAAGTTTGAAATGACCATCATGGATTCACTCACTTTGTTCAGGAGGTTTGGAGTTCTGAGTTTTGGTCGTTGTTGGGTTTATTTCCTTCAACAGGCAGGAAAGCTGGAGCCTCACCTGGTTCTGGACCAGCTCAGGTGTAACGGGGTCCTGGAGGGGATCCGTATCTGTAGACAGGGCTTCCCCAACCGCATCGTCTTTCAGGAGTTCAGACAGAGGTGATGATGGTTTTAGCTGCGGTTTCCTGCATGGAGCGTTTCTTCTCTGTTAACACAAATGTTCGTTCCACGTTTAGATATGAGATCCTGACGCCCAATGCCATCCCCAAAGGGTTCATGGATGGGAAACAAGCTTGTGAGAGAATGGTAATGCCATCCGATGTCCTCTCAGGTTGTCTCGGCTTGTAAAACTTAATCTGAACTAGCTTTTGCTTCTCAGATTCAGGCTCTGGAGCTGGATCCCAACCTGTACCGGATTGGTCAGAGCAAGATCTTCTTCAGGACGGGTGTTCTGGCTCATCTGGAGGAGGAGAGAGACCTGAAGATCACTGACATCATCATCTACTTCCAGTCCGTGTGTCGTGGATATTTGGCACGCAAGTGAGTCTCGTGCTTTGCTTGTGCTTTTATGCAGGAAGTTGGTTCCTAGTTTGCTTGTTTCTACGCTCCTAGATGTCCCGCACCTCCTAGCAGGCTCTCCCACCAAAGTAACACCTGCTTTATGAATCTGTGCTGGCTTCATGCCTTCTGCCTGTTGTCAGAGAAACCCCAGACCTCCAGCTGGGTCTCAGAGATAAAACATCCAGATGTTTGGAAACTCAGACCACAAAGATTCATACTCAGGGCAAGGATTTTAAATACCATTGCTTCAGGATTTCCTGTTTAAAGTCAGTGATCTCATAATAAGAGATTAGTGAAAACCCAAATTTAAAACCTCAGTCATGTTTGGAGGGAATAAATCAGAGGCTGGTGGAGGGGATGAAGCACGTGTGTGTGTGTGTGTGTGTGGGGGGCTGCATGGCTTAATTTTTTTAAAGTCGACCGTCAAGTAATGAAAATCGAGTCGACTTCGATTAGTCGTTGATACACCTGAAGCGGCTAAAACTGACGATAGGTGACCAAGCTGCTCTAAACATTAAAATAATTATTTCATTTTCTGTTCCTCACTTCTGATTACCTTCAATGGTGTCTGTTTGTTGCAACCAGCAGGTACAAAAACTAACTTGTTTTTATTTGACTATTTTCTGTCCTGTCTGTTTATTATCTTCCTGCATCTCCTCTCAATCCTAAAGAAAAACTGCTACCTGGTTCATATATGTTCACCTCATGAGTTACCTTTGAACTGCAGTTCTAAAAGATCTACCGACCGCAAAAACAGCGTAGTGCCGCTGCTCGCCGATCACATCGGTGAGGTGCGTCACCAAAGGACAAAACAGGTGATGCGCTCCGCTCCACAGCAGCGAAACAGCATCAGGCACAAATAAAAGACAGAAAACATAAAAGGAAATGAGCTGACATGAACGATCGCGTGTTAAATTAGTTTTTGAGGTGGTGACACCCAATTTGATAACGTTACTGTGGCCGTCCGTACTCAGGACGCAGATGTCTGGAGCGCGTCAATGATCAGAGCTTTGTATGCGCAAGCTGGTTAAGGTTAGGATGGGGGTGAGGGCAAGGTTAAATTGCAAGAGGGTAAAGGTCACAATTCGGTCAAATGTCCGTTTTACGGCGGGTGTCTGTACCGACGCTCTGGCACAGCGCGTCGCCTCCCAACGCACAGGGGCTCGTCACCTGCTGTCTTTTCTGAGGACTGTGTGACAGCGACTAGTCGATGAAAGGCATAAAAACAGGGCTGTGTGTGTGTGTGTGTATACTTTATATGTTTAAGTGGACAAATTTAAACTTTTAACCTGTAATGTGTGGACATTTGGCTGGTCCACACAATGTGGGGCACCCTAAAACTGGGTTTAGAGGCATGATGTGAATTAGCTTTTAGGTTAGTTTAAGTTAGGGTTAGCAAAAGAACCTCAATGTTTAAGGTTAGGTTTAGGGTATGGGTTAGACATGATGTAGTCACGAAAATGAATGGAAGTCAATGGAGCATAAACCCACATCAGTCTGCTGCTGTTAGTCTGATTTTTTTTTACCTCATAAACTTTAGCTGAACACCTTTTCTCTGTGAATAGTTAAAAAAAAATGAAAAACTTCTTTAAATTAAATCAACCGTTGAAGAAATGCACGCCGCTTCTGACGACAAAGTTTTCAACTAAGATGATGAGTTGCATCTTTTCTGATGCCACGTTGAGTCTTAAGATGTGACGGACTCTCAGTTACTCCGACGCCACATTTAAGCTCAAAACCTGTTGGGGTCCCTAGTCCGGTCCCTCAGCTCTTTAGAATGGACTTGTCCTTGTTTCCTCAGAGCTTTTGCCAAGAAGCAGCAGCAGCTGAGCGCCCTGAAGGTCCTCCAGAGGAACTGTGCCGCTTATCTGAAGCTGCGACACTGGCAGTGGTGGAGGCTCTTCACGAAGGTCAGAACCCCGACAGATGCTTCAGCTTAGGTTTCACGCCGTAGAGACGGATGTTCTTCATCGTTCCCTCCCTTCAGGTGAAGCCGCTGCTGCAGGTCACCAGGCAGGAGGAGGAGCTACAGGCCAAAGATGAGGAGCTGATGAAAGTGAAGGAGAGACAGCTGAAGGTGGAGAACGAGCTGGTGGAGATGGAGAGGAAACACCAGCAGGTACGAACCACCTGTTACTGACCTGAGCTCTGTTTATGATCTTCAGCTGATTTATTTTTTTTTATTTATTTTTTTCTCTTAAGCTTCTTGAGGAGAAGAACATTCTAGCTGAGCAGCTCCACGCTGAGACGGAGCTGTTTGCTGAGGCAGAAGAGATGAGAGTTCGTCTCCTTTCCAGGAAGCAGGAGTTAGAGGAGATCCTCCATGACCTGGAGTCCAGGGTGGAGGAGGAGGAGGAAAGGAGCCAGAGCCTCCAGAACGAGAAGAAGAAGATGCAGGCTCACATCCAGGTGTGTCTCATCATTTCAGATTGCTATGTAATCAAGCATCTCTTTTATTTTTGTTATAGTTGGATTTGATTATAGAAAATCTGTTTGAGTTAAATAATATTTACTCAAATTAACAGAATTATTCTCATTTAAGGTTTAGACGATTGTATCCTCCAGGATTCTTATTCGTTAGAATATAAGCATTTGATGTTGTATATAAATGGTTTGAATTGAACTTAAACCTTGATCAGTCGTCAGTCTTTGTCCTGAAATCGGTGTCCTCCTCCCACAGGACCTGGAGGAACAGCTGGATGAGGAGGAAGCAGCCAGGCAGAAGCTGCAGCTGGATAAAGTTACGGCTGAAGCAAAGATCAAGAAGATGGAGGAGGACATTCTGCTCCTGGAGGACCAGAATTCAAAGTTTCTCAAGGTGAGGAGTAGTGTTGTCAAAAAAATCGATACCTAGATATAAATCGATACTAAAAGTGGTATCTAAATTAGATATTCCATCCCTGTGGTATCGATATTATGGACTATTATACACAGCCTTCTTCAAGTACACCGACACGCACGACAGCCAGATGCCGTAAAGCAGACTCCGCCTCCCAGACAAACAGAAGAAGAAGACGCCGCATGGCTACATTGCAATTTCCCACGCGAGTTGTCTCCGATCCAAGTTTTGTGTGCCAAATAAATAAACAAAAACATAAACAGCCCAACTTCATTAGCATACCAAGTCCGACACGTAGTTGTATATTCACGCTTATGTGCTTAAAGGAAAACTCCCGTTTATTGGAACCCAGACTTAATTTCTAGCATGCAGTATGTTTGTTTACTCACGCTGACAACTTTGGTGCTACTTGGATTCCCCGGGGTATTTAGATCCATCGGCGAATCGCCATCAGCGTATATCCATATAACGGGTGCGTACGGGCACCCATGGTGCAGCCTCGAAATAAGGCATTATCTGCACCAGAACATCTCAATGTTGAAAGGTTTTGTTAGGAATCATTAACGTGATTCCTCTGTTCGTTTGGAGCGGGTCTGGGATTTCTAGGCGTAAACAGACTAGCTGCGGCTAATCTAACCGGCGCTTTTAATGACGTCACTGCCGTGCGCCGATCTGTTTTTATTAAGATTACCGGTAGATGTACCTTTGTCCTACTGTGGAGAAATTTGTTTTCTCCCTTTATTGACCAACAGAGTTGTTCAAAAGTACAGAACAAAACATATGGCATTACAGCTTATGACAAAAATGCACCTTAAACAGAGTTTAAGCAGCAAAACATCACTCTGCAAATAGTGTATATATAGTGAGACAATTCATGATTTAAAGTGTTAACTTTCACCAGTTTTTGTATGCACGTTTTAAAAAATGCTGATACTTGAAAGGTTTAAGCACTTAATACACTTAATTCTTAACATTTAATTATTGCAATATAAATTGAGGAATGTTATTTTTTGAATAAACTTGTTCAATAAATTGGTGATTTCAAATAGCATCGAAATCGAGTATCGAGTTTCCCCCCCAAGTATCGAATCGAGTTTGAAATTTTAGTATCGTGACAACCCTAGTGAGGAGACCACACCTGAAGATGGAAGTTGCTCTAAATGAAACGTGATGCGTTATCACGGACGTTTCTACTGTACATGAACCAAACCTAATATTCAGAAATCCTCTCAGGTCCTTCTCCATTTTTATTGTTTAAGACGTGAAGTTTTTTTTTTTTTAACAGTAAGGAGTTTGTTTTTAACCAACAGGAGAAGAAGCTGCTGGAGGACAGAATCACAGAGATGACCTCTCAGCTCACAGAGGAGGAGGAGAAAGCTAAGAATCTTGGGAAGATTAAGAACAAGCAGGAGATGATGATGGTTGATCTGGAGGGTAAGTTACAGATTCCATTTATTGTCAGAGAGTCCAAGTAAACACACACGATGCTGCCGCACGCCGTAGAGGTGGGATTTCTGCGTTTATGTTGATGAAACGAACACAGCCTGTACTCGTTCACCTAACGATGTTATAAGTGTGTGTCTGTGTTTTGTTTGCTGTATTTGCATGTAGTCACCGAGATGTCTGTTCCTGCCTTCAGAGCGCCTGAAAAAGGAGGAGAAGACGCGGCAGGAGCTGGAGAAGGCCAAGCGTAAACTAGACGCCGAGACCACAGACCTGCAGGACCAGATTGCTGAGCTTCAGGCGCAGGTGGAGGAGCTCAAGGTGCAGCTGACCAAAAAGGAGGAGGAGCTTCAAACAGCTCTGATCAGGTCAGCCTTTACAGAGTTCAGACAAGATGGAGTCTGACCAAGATGTTCTGCTGAAAAATGTGTTTGATAGCCAAGACCGTCCTTGTAGAGACACGCTGAGTTAGACTTTCCCTGCCACCTCCGCAAAGACGAACTCCTCTGACCCGGTTTCATCACAAATCTGAACTCGGACCGAAAGCATCACCGTGTTGCTCATTTCAGTACGCTCAGCATCACACACACACACACACACACACACACACACACACACACACACACACACACACACCATTCCCATGTCAACATCCCCTCCACTGTTGAGTCAAAACCCAAAATAGACAATACAGTGATCCCTCGCTACTTCGCGGTTCGTTTATCGCGGATTCACGACTTCGCGGATTTTTCTTTGGAGCCTTATTTAAGGGAAATTCGCCGATTTGTGGTATTTTTCACCGATTTGCAGTATTTTTCTATGCGAAATATCAAGAAATTCCTGGGTTTTTTTTTCATCAATTTCATCATAAAATGTACTTTTTGTAATAAAACTATAAAAAAAAACCAAGTAAAAAAATTTTTTCTTGAGTTTTACCCACAAAAAGAGAATGTGATCATACGATAATTCAATATAGTACTGTACTGTGAATATGGTGTCCCTACTTTGCGGATTTTCACCTGTCGCGGCCAGGTCTGGAACGCATCTACCGCGATAAACGAGGGATCACTGTAGTACAATAAAAACACACGGAGCCAACGGTCTCCTCTGCTGTGAACTCATTTCCTAGAAGCTGCTTCTATAGTTTTTGTTTCTTAGTTCCTTAATTCCACTCTGTAGAAAAGAAATCTGCATTTGTTGTCATCTGACCTTTTCCCCGGCAGACATGAAGCTTGCCAACAGAGATGTCCGATATTATCGGATGATGCTGGCATTAAAATGTTAAATCGGAAGGTCTCGGTTTCTTTACTCGTTTAAGGGCACACGTTTTACATACCATACACAAATTATACATCAAACTCTTCAGTTTCATCTCCTCTCCCTCAAAATGTCAAAATATGACAGATCTGAAATTTTGCGTTTCAGATATGAAAGTTTATTTGACACAATTTGTGAATAAGTAGGAATCTTCCATGTAGCCTGTAGCTATTTGTAGCTAGCCAGCTAGCAGCCAACTAAAACTAAACATGGATCTTCACCCAAGGCTTGCTTTACTTATCTGAAGAACTTTATAATTCATCAAAACTGCAATGAGGAGAAAAAGAAACAGATTACTGACTAATACACACATCTTAGCATCATGCTTAGCATGTCTTTGTTAGTTCTTTCTGTGTCTCCATTGTTTTTGTGTTCTTAATACACAGACTAGCAACGTTTGTTGTTTTACCTTTTTTCACTTGACAGTTTCAGCTCTCACTGGCACCTGCTGATGATGTCACTTCCTTGCTGTTTTATCAGCGGGCCGTAGAGGACGAGCTCTCATCCTAGTGGGATATGTCTGATAAACCTCTCGTGGAATGTCTCCAGATTCCCAAACCAACTGGTTTGTTCTGATGCCGAGGAGCAGCGACCCTAAGCTCCCCCGGAAAAGCAGAACACCTCCCCCCAACCGTGTACACTTACCTATGGAGAGATTACACCCCCGCAGCACCCCGGTGTCACTTTAAATATGGCATAGTTCAGATATCGGTGCATTAGAAGCTTAAATTGTTTTAGTTTGCTGAGGCTGCAGGTCGGTTTGATTTGCAGCGTTTGTCTCCCACCAGGAGCGACGAGGAAGCGGCGCAGAAGAACAACGCCCTGAAGCAGGTCCGCGAGCTGCAGGCTCAGCTGGCTGAGCTCCAGGAGGATCTGGAATCAGAGAAAATAAGTCGAAGCAAAGCTGAAAAACTAAAGAGGGATCTGAGTGAGGAGCTGGAGGCTCTGAAGACGGAGCTGGAGGACACGCTGGACACGACAGCCGCCCAGCAGGAACTCCGGTACCTGATTAGTGATGTTCTTATGGCTGCACAGCTGTTCAGTCCTAGTCTGTTCACTTATGAGTGTGGAAATGTTTTACTTTGTCACTATTGAACAGCCCAGAGTTCTGCTGTGGTTTGAGTTAAACAAAGTGATCGCTGGTCGTTCAGGATGCTTTAAAACCGCCTTCATTCCATTTTAACATCTCTTAACCCACTTCTGTTAGTGCCTTCAGTCTCCTTAGATGTTTTCTCTGCTCGATGCCAATGATCTGACCCTTTTAAACAGACCAACCGTTTCAGGTTGTTGCCGTTGGCGTTAAATAACCGGTGTGCTAATTATCCAACAGGAGCAGATGTTATCTTCAGGTTTCTTTCTGCTGTTCTCCACATCCAGGTCCAAGCGAGAACAAGAGGTGGCGGAGCTGAAGAAGGCCTTAGATGAGGAGTCCAAAAACCACGAGGCTCAGATCCAGGACATGAGACAGAGACATGCTCAGGTGTTGGAGGAGCTGTCGGAGCAGCTGGAGCAGGCTAAGAGGGTGGGTGCATGGTGGTGTGTCAGCAGGTTCAGCTGTTCATAGACTTCTGTGAAAGCATCACTTGTCCTCTGAGCAGTTCAAGGCCAACCTGGAGAAGAACAAACAGTGCTTGGAGAGTGACAACAAAGAGCTGGTCTGTGAGGTAAAGAGTCTGCAGCAGACGAGGACCGAGTCCGAGTACAAGAGGAAGAAGCTGGAGGCCCAGCTGCAGGAGTTCACGGCCAGAACCACGGAGGTGGAGAGGGCCAAGGGAGAGCTGAGCGAACGCTCTCTCAAGCTGCAGGTAAAACCCCGCTGCAGACTGAAGCAGCTGCTCAGCGCAGAGGACACTTGGTGACAGCTGTTTGTCGTCCGCCAGACGGAGCTGGACAACGTTTCTGCTTTGGTGGAGGAAGCAGAGAAGAAGGGAGTCAAACTGGCCAAAGAAGTAGACAACCTGAACAGCAGACTGCAGGACTCCGAGGTGAGAGGAGGGCGCGGCTGTTAGAGTACGAGTTCTGATCCGTGGAGGTGCTTTCATGGACGACTGCTGCTGTTGTAGGAGCTGCTCCAGGAGGAGACTCGTCAGAAGCTCAACCTCGGTGCCCTAATTCGCCAACTGGAGACGGACAAAAGCACCCTGCTGGAGCAGCAGGAGGAGGAAGAGGAGGCGCGACGCAGCCTGGAGAAGCAGCTGCAGACGCTGCAGGCTCAGGTACAGGTCCACAGCTGGGGGTCGCTGTGAACAGATGTTCTGAGCAGCGTGGTCAACATGTTCAAACATTCAGTTCACATGAGATGAATCAGTAAAGTGTTAGTAGATGACCAAAGACCTTCAGTGCCGTTTCATCTCCATCCTCTCTGCAGCTGTTTGAGTCCAAGAAAAGACTGGATGAAGATGTGGGGGTCATCGAGAGTCTGGAGGAGGCGAAGAGGAAACTCCAGAAGGAAATAGAGCTGACCAACCAGCATCTGGAGGAGAAGACCATGGCCTTGGACAAAATGGAGAAGACCAAGAACAGGCTGCAGCAGGAGCTGGATGACCAGATGGTGGAGCTGGACCACCAGAGGCAGATTGTGTCCAACCTGGAGAAGAAGCAGAAGAAGTTTGATCAGGTACAGCAGAACTCCAGTGGGAGTGTTGGGTGGGGAAAGGTCGGGCAGCCATCTGAAGGTCTTTGTTTTATTAATTGTTAGATGCTGGCTGAAGAGAAGACCATCTCAGCTCGTTATGCTGAGGAGCGTGACCGGGCCGAGGCCGAGGCCAGAGAGAAGGAGACCAAGGCTCTGTCTTTAGCTAAAGCTCTGGAGGAGGCTTTGGAGGCCAAAGAGGAGCTGGAGAGGTTTAACAAGCAGCTCCGCACTGAAATGGAAGACCTGATGAGCTCCAAGGATGATGTGGGAAAGAATGTGAGTGACCTTTAACCTCCTACTGATGCATCCCAGTAGGATGATGTAGAATAAATGCACTGGGATCTAAAACAAAAGTAGTTTAACAGCTGAGATGACTCAAATCGGCCAGTTCAGAGACAACCTGTTTAACCAGGAGTGTTGCAGCAGAGAAACATCTAAAACATGCAGGCGTGGTCCTCAAGGACCAGGATGGAATAGCCACCTAAGACCAGTCTCCTCAGTTTCATCTGCAAATATTGTTTTATGAACGTTTGTCTGTTACATGGTTAGTTTGGCCGAAACATCAACAAGTTCCTGCTGGACTTGAAGTAACCACAGGTGTCTGAGGAAAGGGCTGTGAGATCATTTCTTCAGTCAGACCTGATGGTTGGATGTAAACTCTGTTTCTCCAGGCTGAGGTCAGTCAGGCTGACCTCTACAGCCGGCACAGTAGAACATATTTATTACCAAGCACAGAAACCAGCTTCAAAATGGGGCGAATCATCCTGAAATCAGATTTCTGTTTGTTTCTCTGCCTGCAGGTCCACGAACTGGAGAAGTCCAAGCGCACCCTGGAGCAACAAGTGGCTGAGATGAGAGTGCAGCTGGAGGAGCTGGAGGATGAGCTTCAGGCCACGGAAGATGCTAAACTGCGTCTGGAGGTCAACATGCAGGCGATGAAGGCCCAGTTTGACCGAGACCTGCAGGCCAGAGACGAGCAGGGAGAGGAGAAGAAGAGGGCGCTGGTCAAACAGGTTCAAAGGAACTCTTAGCTCCTTTAGAAGTTCAGGAGGCCGGAGTTTGAACCGGGAGATGTGCTGAGGGCCTTTCTTGTCCAGGTTCGTGAGATGGAGGCTGAGCTGGAGGACGAGAGGAAGCAGAGAACTCTGGCTGTGGCCGCCAAGAAGAAGCTGGAGATGGATCTGAACGAGGTGGAGGGTCAGATAGAAGCAGCCAACAAAGGAAGGGACGAAGCCATTAAACAGCTCCGAAAACTCCAGGTAGGTGCGGCTGCAGCTGGTCGTCAGAGCCCCAGATGACCTCACACTACACAACTACACCCTCATGTACAGAGCCTTTTGCTTCCTACTGGTTGGGTTTAACTCGGTCTGTGTGGCCGTGCTCTCCTGCAGGCTCAGATGAAGGATTACCAGAGGGAGCTGGAGGAGGCCAGAGCCGCCAGAGATGAGATCTTTACCCAGTCCAAGGAGAACGAGAAGAAGTTCAAGAACCTGGAAGCTGAAATCCTACAACTTCAGGAGGTGTGTGTGTGTGTGTGTGTGTGTGTGTGTGTGTGTGTGTGTGTGTGTGTGTGTGTGTGTGTATGAGTGTGAGAGAGCAAGAGAGAGAAATAAAGGTGAAAACTGACCTTCTCTGTGTGCATGTGTGTGTAGGACCACGCAGCATCTGAGAGAGCCAGACGACATGCTGAACAGGAGAGGGACGAGCTGGCTGACGAGATCTCCAACAGTGCAGCGGGAAAGTCAGTGGATGGTTTCTGTCACAGGCAGCAAAAACAGAGATAGTTAGGAACTGAACAGGCGTGTGTGTGTGCGTGCGTGTGTGTGTGTGTGTGTGTGTGCGTGTGTGCCAGGTCATCTCTGCTGGAGGAGAAGAGGAGGCTTGAAGCTCGTATTGCCCAGCTGGAGGAGGAGCTAGAGGAGGAGCAGGGTAACACAGAACTGCTCAATGACCGCTTCAAAAAGACCAGCTTGCAGGTGCGCCCTTGTCCTAGTCATCATCAGATATCAAGAATTAACTGGGATTAACCAGATTATTTGTACACCCACACCTGATTACCACCACACCTGTAGAAATAAGAAACCACTCCCAACAGAACCTGTCTGACAACATGAAGTAAACTAAAACACATTTTATTTTATTTCATTGCCAGACTTAAAGTCCATTTTAAAAGAAACATACAGATAAACACAAGAAAAGAAAGGATACCAATTAACATTAATACAATAAAAGCCCGTATAAAATCACAGGATATAACTGCAGTGGAGGTAAGGGACAACAAAACTAACCAGTTGAGATAAATCCACCCAAACATTTTAACCAGTGCATTCTCAGCCTAGACATACACAGGGTATCCGCGGGTCCTTAAAAAGTCTTAAAAAGTCTTAAATGAGCTTTTCCAAATTTAAGGCCTTAAAAATCCTTAAAAATGACAAATAATCTGTAAATACAGTTTCCAAAGGTCTTAAATTACCAAAAACCCAATAAACAAGATTCTTTTATTTCTATAAAATTTTTGTGAATTTCTAGTTAGTGTTCAGCATTTTTTGTGTGTGATGTTGGCGAAAGCGGAACCGTACACATTCAGCTGGTTGTGAAAGGGGGCTATTTTTAGATGAGCACATTAGCTGGTTAAGCTAGTGGGAGCTTGCGTCATGGGGAAGTGCAAGTTTAATGGTAACTGGATGTCTAATCCCACGTTCGCAACGTGGTTAACACCGGTTCCAGGCAATAGCTGGAAATTATAGTTTAAATTTAATTGAAAAAAAAAAGCTTAAATTTGGTCAAAGTGGCCTTAAAAAGGGTCTTAAAACGTCTTAAATTTGGCTCCCTTAAACCTACAGATACCCTGCATACAACGAGAGCAGCTCACAGTGGGATTTGAGAGTGCAACTATAACACTATTGGAAGATTCTTCCAGCCGTCTCATGAACTTGAACATTAAATTCCTTAGAAGTGTCGTAAATTGTGCACACGCTCACAGAAACAAACGTCTGACTAGCACTGCCTCCCCTGGGAGTTTTGAGGATTCTCATTGCATCACTCGTAACCTGTGCAAGCTAGACTTTTTATAGAATGACCACAGATGTGCGGTATGCTTTAAATAATGCCACTGTCAGGATATCTGTGTCTGACACTGGAGATGTTTTTGTCAGGACTCTCAGGAGGCAGAAGCTCATTTGCATCGTCTGTAAAAAAAAAATAACGTCTCCTCCTCCTCCTCCTCTCTCAGGTGGACGGCCTGAACGCTGAGCTGGCAGCAGAACGCAGCTCTGCACAGAAGAGTGAGAACGCTCGGCAGCACATGGAGCGACAGAACAAGGTCTGTGATGGTCCAGAAGCAACCGTAGATGTCTGTCTGCTCATGGGCACGTCGTCAGGATAGAGAGGGAATAGTTTCACGCATCAGACACGTTATCTAATCATCAATAATGGTGCATAGATCTGAAGAGTTTTAGTTGGGTTCGGTTCAGTCGGTCTGTGTAAGAATCAACCTTCAGAGAGGGGAGAATCCAACTTGTTTAAACTATCTGAGATGTAGATGTAGTCATGAAGACGGCGTGCAGCGCCAGTGCTGCCAACTTAGCAAACACCTAGCAACAAACGTAGCAACATTTCTGAAACCCTTAGCTACTTTCTGTAGAGCTTCGTCATCCATGTTCCCCGCAGGTTTGCAAAACCTCTGCATGATCTGCACATGCGCACATCACATCGACCAATCCTAAACCTTTCTGGGTCAGTCCGACCAATGACAACGCAGCATTTTAAATTGAATTACCTGATTGAATTGTCTGAACAACCAGATGTGCTTTGCTACTCAGTGATGCATGCGCGCACGTATGTACACACACTCACACAATGATGCAGGAGCCACGACTCGTTACTCCTCTGAGCTACAGCTGACTCGGTGGTCTGAAAGCAGCTGCTGGGTTAAGCCTGAGTCATGCTTCTCCGTCAGCTCCAAAAGGGAGAGACACGCACGCACGGACGGAGTGTTGCAAAGCAATTCCCCACCAGGACAGCAGAGGGTGTAGCGCCGTTCTGTGGTATCCTGTCATGTATCGGTCCAAGATAATGTGTTTATATCGTGTTTTTTGTATATATAAGAGACATTTTAACACGGACATATTTGTCTCTCATTCTCCTCCACCTCTTCATGCGCTCGCCACCTCTAAACCCACGTTTCCTGTCATTTCCGTCCACCAATAAAACGCTTGCTGTGCATCTTGTCACTCCTCCAGTCACGGGGGATTAAATGTTCATGTTTTTAGAGTTTTTTCGCGAGGTATTCTTCAAGCTGCTCCGTGTCTGCTGCTAGTTATCCTCGGCTCTCCATTTTTTTGAGGGCGCAATGGCGGCGGTGTAGACGACAGCCGCGTCCTGACCAATCACAAGCTTGCGTTCTCCGTCTCGACGGACGGATGTTTAGAAAAGAGAGCTCGACTCCGTCCGTCCTAATGGCGTCTCCTCACTGACGCAGACGCAGAAGCATGACTCAGGCTTTAGCCAGCAACAGTTCTGGCATCAAAGGGATCTTTCAGAAGCTGGGAGGATCATTTGAACGCGATCTCCAACATCAGAAATTCCACAACAATAATGAAAAATGATCTAATTATAAACACAGGAGCTGAAAGCTAAGCTAGCAGAGCTGGAAGGAGCTGTCAAGTCCAAGTTTAAGGCGTCCATCACGGCACTGGAGGCCAAGATCTTGCAGCTGGAGGAGCAGCTGGAGCAAGAAGCCAAGTAAGTGTCCAGTTCCTCTGGTTACCCACAATGCAACAGCTTTGTGCAGGTTTGTCTATCTCTGTGACTCCTCCAGGGAGAGAGCAGCAGCCAACAAGATCGTCAGACGCACCGAGAAGAAGCTGAAGGAGGTGATGATGCAGGTGGAGGATGAGCGTCGCCATGCCGACCAGTACAAAGAGCAGGTAACACCATGCGGGAGGACTTCAGATGATCTTTCTCACGTGAGGAAACATGAGAAGGTCATGATCTGCATGTTTGTCCTGTCAGGTGGAGAAAGCCAACTCTCGTATGAAGCAGCTGAAGCGTCAGCTGGAGGAGGCGGAGGAGGAGGCTACTAGAGCCAACGCCTCTCGCAGGAAGCTGCAGAGGGAGCTGGACGACGCCACCGAGGCCATCGAGGGTCTGACCAGAGAGGTCAACTCCCTGAAGAACCGCCTCAGGTGAAGTGAAATCCAAACATCTCAGCTAAATGTTGGTTTAGAGGAACGAACTACAGATCTTCATTTGTTGTGTTTGTGTGGAGCAGACGTGGAGGTCCAGTCAGCAGCTTCTCCTCCAGCCGCTCGGGCCGCCGCAACCTGAACCTGGACGGAGCCTCCGTCGACATGTCGGACGACGACGCCGACAGCCGCGCCAGCGACTTTAACGACACCCAAGCCTCCAACGTGGAGTAAACCCCCTCCTCCCCCCCAGCTGCTTGTTTCCTCTGATGCTCTTCATCCCCACAATCCTGTCCCGATGTTCAACCACTGATGAGAAGGTTGGAGCAGAGAGCCGTTTTAAACCTCGTCACCTCCTCTGAGCCCGGCGCGTCCGCAAGCTCTGTGTCATAATGTAACCCCACCCCCACCCGGTCAGACTTAAGGTTCCTGCTCTGATCCGTGGAGCGGTTTCTTCTCATATCAAACAGCTGCTCTCTCTGCTTCGTGTCAGACCTCCTCACAGAAACATCTCAAGACATTTAATAGAAAAAACAAGCTGAAGTGGAAGGAAGTGTTACTGTGAAATAAAAAGGTGTTTTATTTTCTCCGTTGCTTCATCTCAACCTTTTAACTGAAGGAATGTCCGGCTCGGCTCAGCTTGTGCTCCGACTCTGGCGCTCCGGAGCCTTCTGGATCGTCCACCACCTGGAAGCTTCCTGTGAAGGACCAGAATGAGCTCATCCAAGGAAAAGATGTAACGAAGCTGCACAGAAACCGTGACCTGACCCGATACGAGCTCTAACTGGACCGCAGACTGTGCTTAGCTCACTTTGTGTACATCTAAAATCAGGTTTTACTAATGTTTGGAGACCCAGCAGGTGATGGGGAGTCAGCTCGGCCCAGCTGCTGTTCTGGAAGGTTCTACAAAAACCATTAAGCACTTGGGTCAGGCGTTCGGACTGTCCCACTTTTAGAGAGATTCAGGTCTCACTGGGTCTTTCCATCAGCAGAGGGCGCTGTGAGTCAGAAGACTGCCCCTCTGGTCTTGTTGGTCATTGTTGAATTGAATTATGGGTAATGTAGGAGCCTGTTTTGATTCTTCTACTGCGCATTCTTTTGTGTTAAATCCTGAGTTTTCCTTTAGCCTTCACTCAGACGTTAAAAGATTTTACAGGTTTGGGTCGGACCCTCACAACTCGTCTGGGTTTTCCAGGTCCGATATGAACGTGTAGCTTTGTGACTCGAATGTACTTTGTGCCATTATTTAGTGAGTTCAGGCCTAATGGAGCTCCCTGCAGGTGACCTGTTGTCTCGACACGACGTGAGTTTTAGTTTTCCTCCTGAAGTCCTGTCATTTTGCAGCTGAACCACTACATGATGAAAACTGCATGCCAGGGTGCTCGCGTCAACTTTTGACCTCTACGTCTCTTTACTCAGACGCCGTTACCCCCGCAGATTCCAACTCCCAACAGTATGTTTCTTTAAAAGTGCCTTCGACACTAAAGAACATCAACAGACTCCATTACAGGTGTGGATTAAACACATGTTCCGCACTTCCAGCTCTTTGGTTGTACCGTTGCTGGGTTTGGCGTCATATCTGATGTGTTCAGAACCTCCTGGCTGGATCAGTATTAACCAACATGGGAGGGATCTCCACCTTTAAGATGTTTCCTCCTGAGGTTCAGAACTTCACTGCTTCTGGGCTGAAAGATGTGCTGCACAGGATTTCATTTGGTTGGGAGCTTTAACATCCAGTAGTAAAATACCTTTTGATTGAATTTGTTACTGTTATTATTATTATTATTACTGTTATTATTATTATTCAGCTGGCTGTTGACAACCAGGCGTCTGACTGCAGATATTCCATCATGATACTTCCTGTATTCCTAGATAGTCATTTCCTCGTTTTTCTGTTTGTTTTTGTAAAAGAAAAATAAAGCTAATTAATTTTAACCTTGATGGCGTTGTGGATTTGGAGCCACGCGAGTCCTGTTGTTCAATGGTTTGTTCATTTTCTTCCACTGATCCAGCTCGGGGGTAGCAGTGCTCCACTGGTGGGATTCCCAGTTGTTCCCTGGCTAACATGGAGTTAAAATGCCTCCGTGTCCTGGGTCTATCTGGGGGCTCCTGCTGGCAGAACATACCTGAAACACCTCGGGGAGCATTCTGACCAAATGCCCGAACCACCTGAGCTGGCTCTTCTGGATCTGGACTACAAGTCTCTCTTGAATGTCCGAGCTCTTGACCTTTTCTCTGAGACTGATGACCCCAGCCTCCATGCAGAGGGAACTCATTTTGGCTGCTTGTATTCATGATCTTGTTCTTTGGTTATGAACCCCAGCTCGTGGCCAAAAGTGAGGGTTGGGATGAAGATCAACCAGTAATTGAGAGCTTTGCCTCAAGATTCCAGACCAGGTTCTGCATCGCTGTCGCCCCTATCCACCTCTCCCTCGCTCATGGACCTTCACTACTTGAGGTAGGACCTCTCCTCTGACCTGGGGTTTGTAATCCACCCTCTTCCAGTTGAGAACCATGACCACGTATTTGGAGGTGCTGTGAACCATCCTAGCTAGAGCTGAAGGTCATTGATGGAGCCAAAAGAACCATCCTGTCCACCCGCCAGTTGTGCCTTGAAATTTTGTTCATAAAGGCGATGAACAGAGCCGGTGACGAAGAAGAGCCTTGCTGCCGGCACTGCGGACCAGACTCAGGGACTCAACAGTAGGCCATCTGCCTCCTCCCTGGGGACTTGGGCATAAGCCTCCAGCTCCACAGAACCTGGGCTGGTTGACCAATCTCCCATGTCCCCTAGCTCCTAGCAGGAGTAAATAGCTGACCCATGGTTCCACGACCAAAACCATGTTACTCCTGAATCCGGGGGACGCTGCAGGTACCACCCTCAGCATCCACGCTTATTAAATCCAAAGTCCTACAATGTCATTGTCAACTCCAGGCATCCAGGTCAGAAGGCACAACTGCAAGTTCAGACTTTTGAAGACGTTTTAGTTTCACCCTCATATTCTCAGAAAAAAGTCCCACTTTAAACAAGTTCAGATTAAATAAATGGGTTTGAAGAGGAATGCTGCTGGTTTTGTGCAGATCTAATAATCCGGTAGAAAAACACATTAAAGAGCAAGTCACCCCTAAATAAACTTTTTTTTGCTTATAAACTAAATAAACGAGTGTCTAATCGTGCTGCAGACACGTGTCGTCAATAATTTGGCACTTCAGTGCATCTTAGTTAAAATTTAAATATTCTGCCTAAAACTGGCAGTGTTGTGCCGTTGTCAGGTAAAAACTCTGCACTGTATTCTAATTTAAATCTGCCACCGCTATTGGCTAAGAGGTATGCTATGATGTAAACTGGTACATTATGATGTCACAATGCTGTCGTGAGCCTGAGTGTGTGTGTATTTGTTAGCGGCTCCGCCCTCTCGGTCTGCCAGGCAACAGCATGTGTTGCATTTTTCAAACATTTAGTGGGAGTGGAGTTAAACTCTGGTAGGGGTTGACTTGCTCTTTAACCCTCTGATGCATGAATTATGAAATCTTCAACCATGATTTTTTAAACAATTTTTTAATTCATCTTTAGGTGTGAATGAAACAAATTTCAACAAATATTTTTTGTAACATTTTGTTAATTTACAAATAATTTATTACATGTCCACCTCAGTGGACCGCGTGCAATCGGAACATGAAATATGTTGGCTTGACTTACTGAAGTCCAAATGGAGGGGCTCAAATGCAATAAAGTCTTCAACAGCTGTGCTTAATAGCAAAAATAAATAAATAACAATTTTGAGTATCTGTCCACTGTAGTGACCGTTATGCATCAAAGGGTTAAAGTGGTTAAATATGAAACGCATCCACCGGCGGTTCCATTTTTTTAACAGATTCTTAAACTATCTTCAAGATGCTGCAGAGAACATTTTATCCAACATTCTGATCATTACTACAGAGTTTTATTCAGGAGCTGGAAGTGCATACCAGTTTGTCTTCTATTGGGGTTTATATGATTAAATACCACAATTTTAATTGACTTTATTTCTTACGGTCTCATTGGAATATAAAATTGTTACAACCTCGTGCGTTCATCCACTTTTATTCTTTTCAACTGAAAGCTCACTTTACTTTGGTATATTGTTTTATTTAGTGCTATTCACGATCACGTTTAACACACAAGCACCACTCATCAGGTCAGAGCTTTAGGGTGTCGCGCTACTTTAAAGAAAATCCTCAGTCATTAAGAAAACCACCTGTTTTATTTCATAAGACACAGAAAAATAATCTACAAAAGACCAAATGAAGGAACCAGAAAACCACAAAATGTCTTTCTTACCCTCCTGCACCTCCAGCAAAAGCACAACATGTGAGGTGTCACCTGCTGCTCAGGTCACATGACTTCACACCCAGAAGAAGGGAGCTGACACTCAGGGGTCAGGGGTCAACGCCACTCAAGAATACATGCACTCAAGACCAGCAGCACCCCTCCAGAGCAGCTACTACAAAACCATCTTTGGCGTCTCTCTTGGTGCAGCCGGTCACACACACACACACACACACACACACACACACACACACACACACACACACACACACACACACACACACACACAGGAAGAACAGTTTTATAAACGGAGGTATTCAGCTGACGGAAGGTTTTGCTACCAGTGTTCAGAAAGAACGAAGTCAAGTTTAAAGCGTGAGAAAACCAGCCAACAACCTCTGCTGGCTTCAGTGGGAAAGATAAAAATGTTAAATATTGTTTCCATTTAAAATAAAGTTAGTTCAGGTCTTTTAGGAGTCACTGCTTCTGCTGTGTCGCCTCATCAACGACTCAAGTCCCACCTCAGAAATGATTACAAACAGAAGTTCGTCTTTCATCAGACTCGCCAAACCAGCCGTTTGTTTAAACGTCGGATTTATTTGATTTAATGTTGCCGCTCTGCTAAATCAAACGGAGACATGTTGTGCGTAGCCGATGGGACTCGCCAAGTTACGCTAAATTTAAATAATAACACTGACACGATCAACTCGGAGTAAAACACAAAGAGAACTGGAATTATTTTCATGTGAGCTGCAGAGAAAAGTGGATCAAACTTCAGTTTCGTTCAGTTTATTGTGGTTTTGTTTCCAAACCGAGGCCCGATCAGTTCTGTGAAAGGGTTAAAAAAAACAGTTTTATGTTAGAATGGCCTTTCTAAAGAAGGGTTTTCATTTGTAGCATGGACTAATGGAGATGTTCCCAGTTTCCTCCTCCTGATCTTCCCTACAACTGCATTAGTGTACTGAAAGCATTAATAACAGCGTGAAAACGAGCTATAATTACTTTAGCAGAATTTTCAGTCGATCTAATGTTTTTCCTCCTCGTTTCGATAAGTTCACGGATTTAGTCGCCAGCCATCGCGTGTTTTCTCCTAGATAAACTAGAGTTGAGTTGACAACAGTTTTATTTACACGAGAACACTTGTAGTGGTTAGACCTGCAGCTAAACTTGACTTCGCTCTCTCGTCTTATTGTGTGAACTCCCACCAGAAAACCCGGGAGCGTGGCGTTAACAGCACGACTCCGGAAATGCGCCGACACGCTGAGGAGAGGTTTGAAAGCCAAACGACCACTTGTACTTTTGCACTGAGCTTTCACAGTCCTGCATAGATCTTTTTTCATACTTTTATCGATACAAACTAAGGCGTTTTCTTATATTAAGATGATTCGAGTCTGTAAGCAGTGAAAATTATATATAAAAAAACACAAATAAAACAAATGAAAATTCAAGTAAGCTACAATCCAGTCCTCTACCCCACTCCCACCCAGAACTTTTACCAACTCTCATATATAAATATGAATTTTCTTCCTTCACAAAAGGTCCAGTGTGATCAAACAGCACCAAAAGCCCACTGAGAGCGGGGCGTCAGACTAACATCTGCTCATTATTGTGAGGGGGGGGGGGGGGGGGGGGCATGTCTACTCGGTCATATAAAAAACATCTGGAAAGAAATTTATAGTTTCTTTTATGTACACACAAACACACACACTCGCATTTGTATCCCTGTGTAAATTAAAAATAATTTAGCAATGTTAATTTAAGCTACTACTTAACAGTCATTTGTGGGAGCAAAGGTGACCAAAAATAAACTTCTACAGACACGACGACTCCCACACCGCAGACAGAGAAAAAACAAAAACCTCATAATTATATTCTGTTTTTCTTTTTTTCCTCTTATTGTCACTGAAAGAACGAGAGTCCTAGAACTCCACATAATCTTAAATACAAACGATATAAGGTAGCGTGCTACTGCTCTCGTGTGCCACCACCTCGCTCACACTCATTCCACAGTGATCCAGGTCAGTCGTATGTAAACATGTTGACAGAACAAAAGAAGCCGAACAAAAGGAAGTGTTCTCGTCATTCACTCGGTCTTGTTCTCATACCCGCTCCTTCAGAGGAAACACGGGTAAATTAATTCATTGCCACTTGAAGCGAGGAGGAACTCCTTTAGGTCCGTTTCGGGTCAGTCGGTGGATCCGCGTCCCCGCCAGCCAATCAGAGCCTTGATTGCTAATTGGTGATCTCATCCAGGAGGGTGTGATGTCACCTGACATCCCCTCCTGAGCTTTGATTGGTCAGTGGAATTTCCTCTTCATGTCTCCACTCTGGCTTTGGTTCGCATCTGAGAGGAGACGGGGAAAAATTCAGAAGCGGTTATCGCACACACACACAGCCTCGCGTATCTGCTGCTAACACCCCAGGAACCATCAGAACCGACCTCCTCGTGGACAGATGGGGACGTAAAGGAGCTTACCTGAAAAAGCAAGCTGCAAGTGAGGAGGTAGGGCAGCCTGCGACCCTGACTGGAGGCTCTTGTACAGATCTGAGGAGAGGGAGGGAGGAAACGGGCACCGCGATCAGGACGAGGGGACAAAGATGGACTCGTGTTAAAACCACCTCAGAGAGCTGAGCAGCTTCAAACGGTTGAGATGACAGATGGGTAAAACAGAGGGAGGGAGGAGGCAGGGTATCTGCAGGTAGCCAAATTTAAGACCTTTTTTAAGGCCACTTTGACCAAATTTAAGCTTGTTGTCGTCTTCCTCCGCTTATCCGGGTCCGGGTCACAGGGGCAGCATACCAACTAGGGAGCACCAGACCGTGCTCTCCCCAGCCACCTCCACCAGCTCCTCCGGCAGGACCCCAAGGCGTTCCCGGACCAGATTGGAGATGTAACCTCTCCAATGTGTCCTGGGTCGACCCGGGGGCCTCCTGCCGGCATAACATGCCCGAAACACCTCCCCGGGGAGGCGTCCAGGAGGCATCCTGACCAGATGCCCAAACCACCTCAACTGACTCCTTTTGATCCAGATCCAAATTTAAGCTATTTTTTTAAATTAATTTTAAGCTATAATTTCCAGCTATTGCCTGGAACCGGTGCTAACCACGTCGCAAACATGGGATTAGCCATCCAGTTACCATTAAACTTGCACTTCTCCATGGCGCAAGCTCCCACTAGCTTAACCAGCTAATGTGCTCATCTAAAAATAGTCCCCTTTCACAACCAACTGAATGTGTACGGTTCCGCTTACGCCAACATCGTACACAACAACGGCTGAAATTCATGAAAATGTCATAGAAATAAAATAATCCAGTTTATTGGGTCTTTGGTAATTTAAGACCTTTGGAAACTGTATTTAAGGATTATTTGTAATTTTTAAGGATTTTCAAGGCCTTAAATTTGGAAAAGTAAATTTAAGACTTTTTAAGGACCCGCAGATACCCTGAGGAGGAGTAAGATGTTCATTTAAATGTGAGGACTCACCCATTAGGTCGCTCTGTGCTAGCGAGTATCCTGAGTTGGAGCTGGGGGCCGAGCCCATCCCAGCAGCCCCTGGAGCGCTGAAATTCAGCAACGAGGGGAACCGAAAGGGCAGTGAGACGGGAACCAGACCGCCCAACATCCCAAAGCCCAGCGGCAGAGCCGAGTGGTTGCTCAGGAGGGGGGAGCCCGACGCCTGGGGGGGGTTGAGGGAAACCACAGCCATGTTTTATCAAACCAAACACACAAATGTGTCTTTTACTTCTAACCAACACTCACCTGGGACAGGTGCGATGTTGTGGCGGGTGCGGCCAGAGTACCTGAAGACCCCCAACCATTTCCCGCCTTTGAGCCCTGATTGGCCCCGCCCCTTTGCCTCTGACTGGCTGAGGCCAGCGCTGTAGAGGACGGGGGAGTTTTGTCGGGTGACACGACTCCCTTGTTGCTGGAATTAATGACGCTCTGAGGTTTCTGGACTCCAGCGAAGCTGCAGCTGCCCGCCGTCGGCTTCGCCTGCACGCTGCTCGAGCCGCTGAAGGGGGGTCGGAAGGGCTTGGTGGTTTTGGGAGCGTACTGGTGCTGCTGCTGTTGGTTGGAGATCATCTGATGGGGGAGCTGATGTGAGGGTGAGGACGATGGGGACGGGGTGGAAGAGGGAGGCGGCGTGGGCGCGGGAGGCCGAGGGGTGAGTTTGATGATGGGGGAGGAGTTGCTGCTGTGGGAGGATTTGGTGAGGGTGGCCTGCATGGGGGTGATGAAGTTTGACTGGTGGTGAAGGTGTGTGTGGGCTTTCCCTTGGGAGGAGTGTGAGGAGGCTCCAGGGGAGGGGGGACAGAAGGACTGCAGTTGGGAGGCAGAGTTGGGCCGGGTCTGTGATGAAGAGGAGGAGGAAGGTGCGACGCCGCTGTTGGCAGCACCGCCGTTGCTACTGGACTTGGTGCTGCTCTTGGACGGTCCTTGACTGGCTCCCAGAGTTCCCAGTAACCCTGCTGGGCTGGCAAAGCCTTTCTGGTGGGGGGGCAGCAGGGGGGATGCTGTGGGGGGAGGCCGCTGCTTTGTAGGAGACGGTGAGGGGTGAGGATGCACCTTACCCATTACGGAGGTAGGCCTGTGGCAGGGCGTCGTCATGGTTACATGTCTCTGAGACTGGACCATGGTGCCCTTCATCTGGCTGTAGTGACCCTCTGCCGTCCTGGAGGTCAGCGGCAGGCCCGACGGGGCCACACGGGCCGTGGAGGAGACGGCGGGAGAGGAGGAGGAGGAGGTAGAGGAGAGGGAGGCGAGTGTCATCACAGGCAAGCTCCCAGCTGACACAGCAGCTGGAGAAGAGGTCGCAACCTTAGACAGGGAATGTTGCTGCGCCGCGGACACAGTCGGGGCAGACACCTGAGAGATGGAGGGGTAGTGAGGGGCGACGGGGGGAGGGGAGGAGGTGGGCATCTGAAGAGGTGGGGGTGACAGAGGGCTGTCCGCTGGGCCCAGGCCCTTGGACACGTTACTGAGGAGAGCCAGAGCATGAGAGATGGAGTCCAGAGAGGGAGCGGTCAAATCCTCATCCAGAGAGTCCGACAGACAGATGGGCTCCGGGGGCGAGGAGGAGGAGGGGGGCAGGCGGCTGCAGGTCAGGGCAGGTGTGGAGGTCATGGTCAGAGGAGGTTTGTTGATCCAAAGACCCTCCTGAGGACAGAAGATGGATTTTTAGTCAGCTAACCAGTCAATGATCAGGATGTCAAGCTTCAAGTCATAATAATTTGTTATTTTCTGGTTTCCAGAAACCAGCGGAGGCATCACTCACCTTGGCTTTGGCCTTGGGTCCAGGCAGGATCCTCCTCTTTACTCTGAACGGAACAAACGCAAAAACAAAGTTAAACAACCGTTTCCGTTTAGAGACACCTGAGAGAAGCTGCCGACACTTACAGATTTCCAGTAAGATGGCCGTGAACAGCAAAACTCTCCTTGAGCAGAATCCTGAGCAACCCAAAGGAACATTCTCAGGATTAACCAGGAAGTACAAAAAAAAAAAACAGCAACAGGGAATCGTGTAGAATGTACGGCGAACGCACACGAGAGCCCTGCTCCACTAAAATGGAAGAACTGGAAGAAAGAGCCTCACTTGGACCGATGCAAAAGAACACTTTCCCGACAAAAACACGAGAGCCGGAGGAGCGGGGTCCGCTTACGAGCGCATCTCCGCATTTTCTACTCTGCTGCTTCACTGGGCAACAGCTACAGGACTGTAGGTGGACTCATGCGCCGCAAACTAACATCTCTCCATCCTCCAGCACGCCTGGCTGCCGTCTGCTAAGTAGGTGTTTGGTGTTTTCTTAACAGGCTGTAATCCTGGAACCCACCAGTAGCTCCACATAAGTCTGACAATCTGCTCCCACCAGCTGCTCGAGCTTCTACGGTTCAACGTGGTTTGAAAATAAATAATAAATCACAGATTTAAACGGTAGAAACAAACAGTAGATGTGGTGGACATGGAATAAACGCTCCGATTTTATTATTAGCATGAAGAAAATGAGCTTTCCTGAAGTTTCTAGAGGAGCATCACGACATTGTTGAAGACATCAAGGTTGACTTCACAACAGAAGCAAATACACAAAGATGAGGACACACAGACCTGGTCTGCATCCAGCCTTTGGGCCACAGTGGTTTGACCTCGTTCTCCAAGAAGGCCTTGAGGTAGTCCTCCACAGACAGAGAGCACTGCTTCTCCATCTCATAGCAGCTCAGCTTCACTCTCACCAGGTTACACAGCAGGTTCCTGCACAAACACACAGGTCCCGTTCAACTCAGATCATCTGGTTTCCGCTGAGCTAGGCTGCATGTGGGAAACACGAGACACCGCGGGTCAAGTCGTCTGAGGTGGATGAGACGGATCCATACAAGTCTAAAGATCGAGGTCGACCATTTCATCAAAACGTCTGCAGAGGTCTCGAGTATAAATGTGAGGGTTGGATCTCTGTTGGAAAAAAAGTTCTGGCGCTCCTGTTTCAGGAAGTTAGCCGGGAGAGAGGGGAGCAGAACATGGTAGGACTTGGGAGTCTTATTTCCTGATATTTGGACATGTCTCCTCTGATTGGCTAACAGGCCCAATCCCAATACTCGCACTTGCACCCTTCATTTGCGCGTTCCTGGCCAGGGGAGGCGAGTGCCGTAGGGCGTCCCGATTCTCAAGTGCGGAAGTTGACCACGCCCCCATTGCACCCTGCACTTCACCCAAGTCGGCAGCGATGCGGACCTCGGGCAAGGGTATTACCCACAAGTCATTACTGCAGGAGAAAAGGCTCAAGTTCCTGTATTTTCTAATGAAATTGGTTGATTTTAGGACGATTATTTGATGCTCTGAATGTTTTCGACAAAGCAGCAATGAAGTCAAATTTATTTGCTGTTTGTTTGAAAGGTGTTAATAAAGGTTTTTGAAAAGACGTTTCACAGCGACCAGCATCATGATCGATGACACAATGCTCCCGGTCTCGTACTACGCACTCGAACCCTACTGCACACTTTCCCCGAGTGCACTTTGCTGAGGACGGCAGGGCGCAGTGATTGAGATTGAGCCTGATTCTATTTGCTCTGCAATGCTGATGTTTAATCACCACAAGCCTGAAGGAGTTCTGCTGTGTGGTGGAGTTGCTAATGCTAGCTTTTTACCAAGTCATAGCATCATTGCTTCATGACAAATACTCCAATTTTCAGCCAAAGTACTCTTTGGCTGAAAATACATTTCCCTGCCTCTATTTGCTCCATGTAGAGACAGGAGAAAGTATCCCATCAGGCATTTCACCCCCTACTGAAGCTGGTCTGGTCTTGGGTCTGAAACCGGGATATTCTGTGTATGCTCAGACAAATTACTGCTGCGTTGGGGACAAAACACAGCCATGGAAACACGCATCCTGACTACAAAGGTGCACATAATGGCCAGCACAGGTTAAGCTATTGACTTGGTAGCCTAGTGGTTAAGAGTGGAGCCGGTTGAACTACCGTCACAACTAGGGACGTCCCGATCCGATCACATGATCGGAAATCAGACCCGATCACTTGGTTTCAGACTCGATCGGGACTCGGGCTTTACTTCCCGATCCAAGCCCCGATCCGGACTCGGATACTGGGTTCAAATTACAGGTTAAAGGTTGCCAGGCTCCCCTGATGCCCTTAACTTACACACCCAGAAGGAGCCCAAAAGAGATCCAGTTTCTACCTTTATTATATTATTTACATGGACTCGGCATAGCGGGGACTCTTTTGAGCAGATATGCAGAGAGCGGCAGGCAGACTGCTGATCATTCATGAACTTCAGCTGCGTTCTGCACACGACCACAGTAACATTTTCTAAGTTTCTAAGTGGCGACACCAAAAAATATATAATTAACACACAGTCGTTTGTGTCCGTTCATTTTCTCTCTGGTAAGTTCTGTCTGTATTTGAGCATAACGTGTGGACGCGCTCGTGCCGCAGCGCTCGTCACTGGCTCAGCCGGGCAGGGCGGCGCACACTCCGCCTTTTTTTTGCGGTCAATAGATCAATTTGATCTGCTAGCTAAAAAGTGACTTGTGAGGTGAAAAAGAAGGAAGCAGGCAGGAGTTTTTCTGGAGGACTGGGAGATGCAGGAAGATCAGAGACAGACAGGACAGGAAGACAGGAAAATAAAAACCAAGAAAACAAAACAAAGTTCTTTAAAAAATAAAATGTAGGTAGACTGATCCCACTACACGTTTGTACCTGTATAAAGCAATGTAGTATTTATATAGTTGATACAACTCAGATCATCTTCAAAACTCCGTCCCATGCCCAGGGGCGTATCTAAGCATTTTGGGGACCGAGGCTAAATTGACCCCTGCCAGGTATTTTAAGTTGAAGTGATATCTGTTTTTATATTAGACTTTTTATATTTGCAGTAAAGTCCAAAAGTGCTAGAATTTATGTTATTTATTACTTGATTGTTCACGCTACCTCACAGAAGCGATCTGTTGTTAAAAATTAAAATAAAAAAGGTAATTAAATAAAAAAATAAGGAATGTTCTGTAACAGTTTCTTCCTTTATTTATTTATTTTTTTAAATGTATCGAAAGTATCTGATCGGGACTCGGTATCGGCAGATTCTCAAAAATCAAATGACTCGGGACTAGGACTCGAGGGCAAAAAAACCTGATCGGGACATCCCTAGTCACAACCGTAACGTTTTTCTTCTTTTATAGCTAAACTTGCCAGTATGATGTTTTCAACCCTTTATTAATAAACAGTTTCAAATAGAAGAACTAATCTGTCTGTTTTTTTTTTACTTCCTTTGCTTATTTAGCCAGTGCGAGTCCATGTGAGGTGAGCAGAGTAAATCAGCTAAAATGCTGCTTGGAGATGACCAAATTCTAAGATCTTTAGAGACATTAAATACTTTGTAGAAATAAATAAAAAAATACTTACATATAAATAAATGAAATCTGCTTCTGCTGGCTAAATTAATTACTGCCGAGATCACCGGGAGTCGAACCCGCGACAGCTCATGGCAAAACAAGACAAAAGCCAGGTGCTTAAATACCAATACAACAGCAGGCTTGTCTAAGACGCTGATGTAGGTGTTTTGTGACACCCTGCTGAGACTAACCGTTTTATTTCTGGGTATAAATTCAGGCTGAAACGATATAAACGATAAAAGATAATCTCATTAGTGCCAACGGTAATATTTTATAGTTCACTGTGCCTACCTTTGCTCTCAAAGGTTTAAAATAGCATGATCTGGAACCTTTAAAGGTTTTAGTCATCTATGAATCTTCTTCTTCTTGGAATCAAGAAGTGTTTGTTTGTTTTGTGCAAAAAAAATAAAATAAAGCTAATTTGATTGAAATTGTGTTGATCAAACACAAATTTCTCTGAAGGTGTAGGATGACGACGGATGAAGGAAGTGAAACGGAACCACTGAAGTGCTCAGATGGCGTTGTGGAGCAGCGTGGGACCACTACCTGAGCTTGTCGTCCCAGACAAACTTCTTCCGAGGGCCCATCACCCTCTTCCCTGGTTTCTCCTCATCCTCCTCCTCTGAGCCGTTCTTATCGCCCTCTTCTGACTGCTGCCTGGAAAGCAGACAAAAGGACCCACTGCAGCAATTCTCAGCAAAAACGGTTATAAACAAAATTCAATATACAGGTGATCCCTCGTTTATCGCGGTAGATGCGTTCCAGACCTGGCCGTGACAGGTAAAAATCCGCAAAGTAGGGACACCATATTTACAGTACAGTACTATATTGATCACATTCTCTTTTTGTGGGTAAAACTCAAGAAAAAAAAAAAAACAAAATTTTACTTGTTTTTTTTTATAGTTTTATTACAAAGGGTGCATTTTATGATGAAAAAAAACCCCCAGGAATTTCTTGATATTTCGCATAGAAAAATACCGCGAATCGGTGAAAAATACAGCGAATCGGTGAAAAATACCGCAAATCGGTGAATTTCCCTTGAATAAGGCTCCAAAGAAAAAATCCGCGAAGTCGTGAATCCGCGATAAACGAACCGCGAAGTAGCGAGGGATCACTGTAGACAATCCAATAAAGCTAATGTTGGACATTTTACATAAATATACCCTGTTTATAATATTTAATGTTGAAGAAGCAACATCAAACCCTAAAATGACCTCATATTTATCTAAAATATAGCTTAAATCTGCCTAAAACAAGAACGACAGCCCTGATCTATTCTATAGAAGCCTGCAGTGTAAACTCACAATTATCTACAGTGTAGCATCATTCATATAAATCGCTGCGGTCTTATTAGTTTAAAACTATTTTTTAAACAAGGCTAATCTAAGACATTCAGAGGGAAGGGGGTCGGCTCACTTTGCAGCCTTGGCCATGCAGTCCATGCTGTATCTGTTTATCTGCTCCGGCATCACGCTGCACACCGCCAACTTCAGCTTCAACAGAGGCGCCCGCAGCCGGTCATCCTGAAACAGCAAAACAAAACAAAACAGCGCAAAGCGGGACAAGAGAAAAGAAATCATGAGTAAAGGAGGAGGATGAAGATTTCCGTGTAATGCTTACGTTGATGTAACCACGCCTGTACATCTAAATGCTCCTGCAGGAGCTACAGTGACAGGCTGCAGCATGAAATCTTGGTTTCTAATCATCTTCAGGATCTGTTAATGTCAGGGGATTTACCACTCCCACCACAGGGAAGCTGTGCTCACCTGGATGTTGAGGCTAAGCTTTTTGAGGCGCTTGAGGAGGGCCTCTTTGTTGCATGGCACAAACGCTTCCATGTGGGAATAGATGCCTGCACGCACCTCAGGAGGCTGCTCCTGGACCTGCAGCTCAATACTGACAAAGAGTCGAGGCGGTTAGAAAAAAAAAGACGAGAAGGAGCGGAAGAAAAGATGGAGATGTGAGGTTTGAAGAGGCGGATGGAGGGAGGAGAGCGGGGTGGGTGTCATTAACAGAGACAACAAAACACTTTAAGATGGGGGGGGGAAGGGGTGCGCAGTTTGCCTAACAGTGATTTAAAGCTGTCCAACTCACTCCAGGAGGATGTTATTCATGTCCAGGGTGAAAAACTTCTTCCTGCCCTCCTGATCAAACTGCCGTGAGGCCTGGGGAGAGAAGGTTGAGTTAGCACTGCCGTGGCACGCGTGTGAGGAAGATCTGACCCGTTTTAATCACAAGCTAACAAGCGCTAAGGATTAAATGATGCTTTCACACAGAATCTGTTTAAATTTTCACTGTTCCAGGTTGAAAACTGTCAAACATAACTCAGAAAGGACGAGTCATGGTAACAAGTCCCTGTGTCAGTGGAAAAAAAGGGTCCTCATGACTTCCAAAGACACGTTTGACTGACTTAGGTTCAAAAGCTGCTCTCCTGCAGTACATCGCTACTGCGCCACCTTCTGAATCCGTATTTCACCTCCTCCCCCTGTCCCTCTCCTACAGGTCCGGGGGAGGGAGGGAGAGAATGTGTGTGTGTGTGTGTGTGACCTTTAGCTCTGCTCTAATGTTTCTACTTTGTAGTTAAAAACGGTAACATCAATGTTTTACTTAAAGACCAAGTCCACCTGTTTTTCCAACACATCTGCAGTGGTCTCAAGTATAAACGAACACCTTGTGAATCTATCTCAGCGGGAAAAAGCTTTGGTGCTCCTGTTTCAGGGACTAGATGTCAGCCAGAGGAGATCTGGAGTCTCGTTTCATGACATTTGGACACCTCTCCTCTGATTATAGCAACGCGATTCTGCTACTGACTCTGCTTTGCAATGTTAAATGTTTCATCTCCACAAATAACACAAGCCTGGAGGAGTTCCGCTGCGTGGTGGACTTGCTAATGCCAGTAGCTTCTACTAGCCGGGACGAGCTCGGATGTTTCCTTGACGCAAAACCAACAGCCTTCCCCATCGTGAGCCAAGATGTGAATGTTAATTTTCAACGTGACATAGATCTGACTGGCTTTTCTAATCCGAGTTTCCCCGTCTATTGTCCATGAGCGGCTCACGCAGGAGACAGTTGTACAACACCACGTTCACCTCTAGCCCGTCGTATTTAATTCTTGTTATTTAAAAATAACAAGTAAAAACTGATTCTCTGTGAACTTGGCCTATAAGTGTCTTTGCATTTCAATTACAATCACTTTTTATTAATCTTGTTAGTTGTCCGCTTGTCTCAGCTCACACCAACTTTTGGCCAGTTGCGTTACTTTATCTCCAGTAACACCCATTTGTTAGCCTGGCAAGCCAGACTAAATAAATGTATTATTTAGTCTGGCCACGCTCCATTGACGGCTCTCGGTTGTGGGGCGGGTTCTACCGTTGTCTTTCAAATGATCTCCGCATTCCACTGGACAATGAATCAGTGTATTTACATGCAGCCAGTAACCCTTTTAAAACCCGAATAATCACAATAACCCGGTTCCGCAGGTCCGTGTAAACACCGCCAGAAACCCGGATATGCTCATAACCGGGTTTTTAAAAACCCGGTTACTACACCTGGGGTAACCCTTTTCTAACCCGAATGTTTGGTCGTGTAAACGCATATCGGGATGTCCCCATCAAAGCGTGTGTTCTGCGCATGCTCTGTTCGCAAGGAATCTTGGTCTTTAGAGTAGCGAGACGTCTTGTATGCGCCAGAACACCGGAAGTAAACAACAAGGTGGGAGCAACATGGCGAGTCGCGGCACAGCACCACACTTTTGGAGTGACGAGGAAACTAAAGCGCAAACAAATGCGGTCGCTATCTCTTCCGAACTGGGAAACGTTGTTGTTTTCACGGATACCGGAACAAGAAGAACCGGAAATGACGCATATTGCGTCTGGACGTAGTCCATACGTCCTGACGCTACCCCAACGTCCACAGTTAAATCGGGTTATGCAAGTTAGGGGTAACTCTTTCTGTTTATGCTTGTAAACGGGTTATTCTGATCAACTCAGAAACCCGAATACCGACCTTAACCCGATCATAACCCGGATATTGGCTGCATGTAAACGTACTCAATGTGACATACTCTTGTTTCACTCTGTTGCATCATCCCACCCACCAGGCATATAGAGTGCCCTGATTGGCCCACAAAGCGGATAAAGCTCTGTGATTTGTTCACTAAGCAGATAGAGCACTATGATTGGCCCACCATTATGGACCAATCACAGCTCTTTATGTGTTTGAAACCCCTCTAGAGAGCTGTGATTGGCTAGCCAGAGTCCTGGTAGGAGCAGCGGAGGTTCTAATGGAGCGTGCCTAGACCAAACTTTGCAAAGCAAGAATTTGGTCTGGTTCACTAGGCTACCCATTTGTTAGATTTTTGGTGGTTTGGTGTACACCCTCAAGCCTTCACTCTGCAGAAAGGAAAGTCTGATTCTGTCGTCTAAACACATCTAAAACCAGCATCACGTGACTCGAACACACAAAGGGAATCAATGTCAAGATTCTCTATTTTGTCACCAACTAGTCGCAGCTTAGTTTTATTGGTCACCAGTAGGGCTGGGCTATAAATCGAAAATGCATTGTTATCAAAATGTCTGACTCTTATCGAGATCGTTTTTCCCATGACAATAAATGTGATAATTAAAAAAATATGAAAAACTGTGTAGATTGGCAACATTCATGTCCTTCTAACTCATTAACTGCCATTGACAACTTTAGTCGTCATTTGTGTTTTTTTTTACGGTGTGGGCGTCGGAACGAGTCTCCGCACCGTGAGAACAAACATCCCAGCTCTAAAGCTGATCTTCGTCTGCGTACGTCACATGATCAGGAAGCAGAAAATCCATGTGTTAGGAGATCGTTTTGGGCCACTGCTGTAAAAAAAGGTGAGACACAAACCAGAAAAGCTTCTGCCAGTCACAATTCGACAACGAATTATAAAAGAACGGATAACGCTTAAAACGCACAGATTCTTCCTGATGTAAGAGGTGAGTCTACTCTTTGTTTTAGTAGTTTTGGCGTCGACATCACAACATGCCCTATAGGTTATAAAATTGTAAGTCGCTTTGGATAAAAAGCGTCTGCTAAGCGAATAAACACACGAATAAACACATCATCCTAGCGCGCAACGTTCTGTGACTCTTAAAAAAACAGTGAAAACGCTGGCAGCGAATGAGTTAAGAAGCTGTACGTACTTGAGTCAATGTAATACATGTGTGACAGCCCCACAGTGGACAACTTATGTTTCTGTGCATACCTGTAGTTATCGTCCATTTATCGTTATCAAGGTGAAACCCTCAATATATCGTGATATTGATTCCAGGCCATATCGCCCAGCCCTAGCCACCAGTAAGACGTCTCACTTCTCTTGCAGTTTCTGACTAACTGAGATTAAAACAAGAAGGTTTCCAAATTACGACACCGAGAGAAAATTTGTAGTGCAGTAATAAATATCCTATAATCAGACATTTACCCCTGGGTGGTGGCTTCAATGGGGCAAACCACTGGTTCCTCCGACCTCCACCACAATGCAAAGCCAGGTGAAGGGTCTGCCCATGGACACAAATGCCTGGATTTGAACCATCAACCCACTGATTACTGGGGGAACTCCTAACCTCTTAACTACCGTCGCTTGCGTAAACTCTGTGAGACAGTTAAAATTTCAGCAGCACGAGAACGAGGCCCTGTGGCTCACACAGGGAAACAGCGAAGCCATGAAAACATTCCAAGATGGTTTGGAAACTGCCTCAGATTATTAAAAATCTGCTGCCAAGAGATCGAACCCAGCGAGACGATCGCGTCTTCATAACCCAGCATAGCTCCAGCTAGGGAATAGAGCCTAAAATCAATATAGAGTTCACCTCAATAACAACAAATGGACGATAACTACATATATACGCTAAAACTATAGTTGCCCACTAGATGGGGCTGTCAGGTGTGTTAGGATGAGTCACACTGTCATGTGACTCTAGGTGGTACAGCTTTTTAAAGAGACATGAACTTTTTAAAGAGACATGAACGTTTTAAAGAGACATGAACTTTTTAAAGAGACATGAACGTTTTAAAGAGACATGAACGTTTTAAAGAGACATGAACGTTTTAAAGAGACATGAACTTTTTAAAGAGACATGAACTTTTTAAAGAGACATGAACGTTTTAAAGAGACATGAACGTTTTAAAGAGACATGAACGTTTTAAAGAGACATGAACGTTTTAAAGAGACATGAACTTTTTTAAAGAGACATGAACTTTTTAAAGAGACATGAACTTTTTAAAGAGACATGAACATTTTTAAAGAGACATGAACTTTTTAAAGAGACATGAATGTTTTTAAAGAGACATGAACGTTTTTAAAGAGACATGAACGTTTTAAAGAGACATGAACGTTTTAAAGAGACATTAACGTTTTAAAGAGACATGAACTTTTTAAAGAGACATGAACGTTTTAAAGAGACATGAACGTTTTAAAGAGACATGAACGTTTTAAAGAGACATGAACGTTTTAAAGAGACATGAACTTTTTAAAGAGACATGAACTTTTTAAAGAGACATGAACTTTTTAAAGAGACATGAACTTTTTTAAAGAGACATGAACTTTTTAAAGAGACATGAATGTTTTTAAAGAGACATGAATGTTTTTAAAGAGACATGGACGTTTTAAAGAGACATGAACGTTTTTAAAGAGACATGAACGTTTTAAAGAGACATGAACGTTTTAAAGAGACATGAACTTTTTAAAGAGACATGAACGTTTTAAAGAGACATGAACGTTTTAAAGAGACATGAACTTTTTAAAGAGACATGAACGTTTTAAAGAGACATGAACGTTTTAAAGAGACATGAACTTTTTAAAGAGACATGAACTTTTTAAAGAGACATGAACGTTTTAAAGAGACATGAACGTTTTAAAGAGACATGAACGTTTTAAAGAGACATGAACTTTTTAAAGAGACATGAACTTTTTAAAGAGACATGAACTTTTTAAAGAGACATGAACGTTTTAAAGAGACATGAACGTTTTAAAGAGACATGAACGTTTTAAAGAGACATGAACGTTTTAAAGAGACATGAACTTTTTTAAAGAGACATGAACTTTTTAAAGAGACATGAACTTTTTAAAGAGACATGAACATTTTTAAAGAGACATGAATGTTTTTAAAGAGACATGAATGTTTTTAAAGAGACATGAATGTTTTAAAGAGACATGAACGTTTTAAAGAGACATGAACGTTTTAAAGAGACATGAACTTTTTAAAGAGACATGAACGTTTTAAAGAGACATGAACGTTTTAAAGAGACATGAACGTTTTAAAGAGACATGAACGTTTTAAAGAGACATGAACTTTTTAAAGAGACATGAACTTTTTAAAGAGACATGAACTTTTTAAAGAGACATGAACTTTTTTAAAGAGACATGAACTTTTTAAAGAGACATGAATGTTTTTAAAGAGACATGAATGTTTTTAAAGAGACATGAACGTTTTAAAGAGACATGAACGTTTTTAAAGAGACATGAACGTTTTAAAGAGACATGAACGTTTTAAAGAGACATGAACTTTTTAAAGAGACATGAACGTTTTAAAGAGACATGAACGTTTTAAAGAGACATGAACTTTTTAAAGAGACATGAACGTTTTAAAGAGACATGAACTTTTTAAAGAGATATGAACTTTTTAAAGAGACATGGACTTTTTAAAGAGACATGAATGTTACATTACCAAATTTATTTACATGGGACAAATGGCATCGGTTAGAGTCAGAAATTTTGATAGCGATGTATTTTCTATTCATCTTCCAGCCCTAGCTCCAGCCAACAGGACCCTCTGCAGGTGGAGGTGGTCAGAACACGAGGGTTAAACGGACTCTACGATACAAAAACGTGGGCCACTATCGATCTCCGATATTATTACTGCTGTTAAGGGACGTAAATTCAATATAAAATCTAGACACTGCCTTTAAATATTGATTTAGTATCATACCATGAAATATCAACATACCCACATATATTTGGGTGTACTGATATTTCCGTACATCTCTAGTCTACATGCACCAGAGGCCATGCGGTAGGAAAAAGGACAGTTAATTCATTTTTGAAAAAACCCAAATGAACCAGTAAAAACACCAGTTTGAAAGTTTCAGCATTTTAAAGTCAAGTAGCTTTTAAACAAACGCACCAGAAACAACCTGTGAAGAATCCCCAGGCCTGCATCTATTCTGCACACCATTTACAGAAAACTAAAACGATCGTCTAGAAACGGTCTAATCGATTTTGCACCGACATCTGAAACGATTTGAGGCTCTGAATTCAAACCGCTGTGAGAGAAAGTAAATGTTGGTGACTGAGAGGAGAGCTCTTCCTGGTTTAGTTACATAAAACCCTTGTTGTCCAACACTTCACATGAGATTCCTCTCACCGGGACAAACGGGAACGCTAAACATGCCGAGCCATTTAAGAGGCTGGATGACTGGTGTTTAACTTCAGTGGAGAAGCTTCATGGGTAATTGCAGCCACCCACTAAAAGACCACAGCTGACTCACCGCCCGCAGGTCCTCGATGCGTTTCATAAGAGGAGCAGGAAGTCCATCGGGGAGCGGTGGTGGAGAGAACAGTCCACTGGAAGACCCCAGACCTCGCCCTTGGCCCCCAACTCCACCTGCTTTATGAGATGGACCACCGATACCCAGAATGCCGTTCTCCCTGGCTGTCACCACAGCGTTCTGCTGGTCGCTGTCCAACAAGCTGAAGTCCAGGTCACCCAGGAGGTCCTGCAGCTCCTTCTCAGATGCCGAGCTCAGCAGTGACATCACGGCGGGGTCGGAGGTGAGCTCTGCCGTGGAGAGATCGCCGACAGCTGCGCGGGCCTGCGGTTGGTTGGAGTTAGACACTGGGAGGTTTGTGGAGCTGCCGGAGTGGGGCTTGCTGGCTGAACCTCCAGACGCAGCGAGCTGATTTACGTTTGGGTTTCTTTTCCTCATCTCCTCTTTCTCCCGGCTGAAGCGACGAAGCATCGCTGCCAGGTACAGCGAGTCCTTCATCAGTTTCTTTCTCTTCTTCTTCTCTGGCCGATGAAGGTTGAGAGCCGTCACTCTGTCGGAGCACAACAACAACTTGTAACTCAGGAGTTTTCCTTTATTCCGTCTAACCCTGACTAGGTCTTTTTGGTGTTATTTGCTTGTTTTTCAGGACTTGTAGTCAGCAACCATTGCTTTCTATTAATTAGGAAAGGAACATGAACGAATAAAAAAGTAAAAACCCTTTGAGTAGTGTAAAATATGTAGGAGGTCGTAATAATAATGACACAAAAACTCAGCTGAAGGTGGTTCAGCGACTCCTTTATCCCTCCTTTAGGTTTGATAAACAACAAAAGGTCGGTGTTATGTTTGGTTGCGTTATCTCGCCGTAAACCTGTGAAGACCACATAACTATATAGTGTTGTTACAACTATATAGTGTTGTTACAAAGATGACACGCAGCTTCTTAATCTTGCTCCATCCTAAGTTTGAATCTGTCGAACGGCTGCTAACCACCAGAAACGAGCTCCGCTAAAGCCACTCCAATCCTTCAGCGTGGGCGGTTATCGTGAGGTCTAACTCCAGGCCCGCTGCACGCCCTTTATGGAAGACGTTGTGATAAAAGCAGCTCAGAAACACGAGGGCTGTACGGAACTGCTGTGGATTAACCAGCTGCTGCCTTCAAACATCCGTCCCACTCCTCCACGTTACATAATATCAGCGGTCTCATAACGGCAGATTCACAATAGCCTCGGCTATTTATAGAAGTTGTTTTCAGAGTGCCGGTGTCTTGGAGGACTCAGCATATTTGAACGTGTATAATGGAGCTTTCTCTAGAAGGTGGCTGGCTTGTCACAGCAGCTGAGTGAAAGTCTCGATCGACATCCCGGCACGGTGACAGACCAGCGAGAGGCTCGCGACCAACCTTCAGAGAGATGGATGGATTAGGATCCGACTAACGTCTGGACAAAGAACTAGTCCCCTTTTGTGGTCCCATAAAGACGCTGGTGTGTGTGTGTGTGTGTGTGTGTGTGTGTGTGTGGGGGGGGGGGGGGGGGGGCAGCAGCAACAGCAGGTCTGGATGTGTGAACACTCTTACCCTTGTTTAGACACTCTGCTTTTCTTCTGACTCTTTTCTTCAAGATTGTTCATCTCCTTTTTTCTCTTCGTTATCGCCTGCTCCTTATCATTGTTCAGCTTCTAAAACAAAAGAAAATTACATTAAAGACCGAGTTTATTCATGTTTCTAAACACATCTGCAACGGCCTCTAGTATAAATGAATGCTATGCGAGTTGAAAACAGCTCGGGTGCTGCTCTTTCAGGAACTAGAAGTGAGGCAGAAGAGATCTAATGCTAACGGTTAGCTTCTACTAGCAGAGATGTGCTCTGTTCTCTCCTGAACGCCCCGTCAAGAGCCAAGATGGGCAAGTCCACGAATGCTGATTATCAGTGTGACGTAGATCTGAGCGTCGGTGGCTAATGCAGGAAATAGGGGCTATTTTCACCTTCAGCCTGCGTGTGAAACTCAGAGTGACTGATCATATTTCAAAAAGAACAAGTAAACATACCGCGGATACAAGCGGCCGAAATGAGTTTCCTCCGTAGGGAGGCCAGGCTCAGCCTTAGAGATAGGGTGAGGAGCTCGGACATTCGGGAGGGACTCGGAGTAGAACCGCTGCTCCTCCGGATCGAAAGGAGTCAGTTGAGGTGGTTTGGGCATCTGGTCAGGATGCCTCCTGGACGCCTCCCTGGGGAGGTGTTTCGGGCATGTCCTGCCGGCAGGAGGCCCCCGGGTCGACCCAGGACACGTTGGAGAGGTTACATCTCCAATCTGGTCCGGGAACGCCTTGGGGTCCTGCCGGAGGAGCTGGTGGAGGTGGCCGGGGAGAGGACGGTCTGGAGCTCCCTAGTTGGGATGCTGCCCCCGCGACCCAGACCCGGATAAGCGGAGGAAGACGACGACGACGACGACGACAAGTAAACAACTATTTCTCAGTGATCTTGGCCTTTAAAATGCTTCTGCTACATCTGAGGGACATAATAGAGACTTAGTGAACATGAGATGGATGTAGAGCTTTATCAGAACAAAGAAAATAACTCATCTCTGGACTTTAGTCCAATTTCCTGAGTATAATGAAAGGTTGGTGACTGGTTGCTCAACAATAAATGGGAAAAGTCTGATTTTATTTAGACTTTTACACTTTTGTTAGAGCAGATATGCATCTGTATCCTATCAGGATTGTTCACATTCTCCATGCTTGGTCAACATGTGTATTCACATTTAACATGCAATTCATTATGTTCATGACTAAAGACAATTTAGTTAAGAATCACTTCAACTCTGATGTCTGAGTTGTTTTGAATCACGTAACCTTTGCTCCTTAGGGGGACATTAAACCCAGCGGGTCATTTTTAAAAAGGCAGCAGAAAAAGTGGGCGTTAGGCTCCTGTTGGTTGGTCAATTCAAATTAAAAAATACTTTATTAATCCCAGAGGGAAATTGATTGCTGTGGTAGCTCAGAATAATAATAATAAGTCATCAAAGAGTTGTTGTATATTACAATGGCTGTTGGCAGGAAGGATCTCCAGTAGCGGTCAGTGGTGCAGTGAAACTGAAGAAGCCTCTGACTGAAGACACTCTTCCGTTGTCGGACAGTCTTGTGAAAAGAACGCTCAGGGTTGTTCATCATTTTCTTGATTCTCTGGAGAATCCTTCTTTGCATTATCTCCTCCAGCGGTTCCGAAACTGCCGAAACTCTGGCTGAGTCCTTGAAAGGGCTTGGAGTTCCTCCATCTTGTTGGCCAGTGATCTCACATTCCCCATTATGATCGATGGAAGAGATGGTTTGAATTTCCTCTTTCTCTGTCTCCGTTTTGCTCCCGCTCTGCATCCATGCTTCTTGCGTTTTAGCTCGTTTGGGATTTGTGGCTTCAGATGAGGTATTATTTCAGCTTTTACAATGTTAATTAGCTGCTCCCGATTGTAAACCAGCTTGTTGCCGTGGTTACGCATCATAACAAATGCTCAAAAAGTGAGAAAAGCTAAAAAAATAGCAGTAAAAACCCTCCAAGCTTCACAGCACCAGAAACAGAAAAGTAAAATGTCCAAAAAAATACAGTTTTTCTCGAGAAACTAGAAGAAAAAATGCCCAAGAAAAGGCTAAACTTACATATAGTCAACAAAGCTACTCCAACACGCAGCCACCCAGAGCAGCGCAGCTCCGGAAAAAAAGGTTGTCTCATGGATGGAGAATGTTTATTTAGCCTCAGCCTCATATCAACAGGTATGAAGGTGAAATTAGAGTAATTTCCCATAATTTTAAATAAAGTTTATATTTAAAATGAAAATAAAAAACAATGAAATGTTTCTGAAGGGCAGTTTTGAAACTGTGAGCACGGGTCGGTCCGTCTCACCTTGTCGTCTTCTCCCTCGGAGTCAGAGGCTGCTCTGAACTGCAGCGTGCCCGTGTTGATGTAAAACCCCCCGAGCTTTGTGGTCAGAGATGCAGGCACCAGCTCATCATACTGGGAGGAACAACAATGGAGGTCAGTTAGTGTTGTTAGGAAACAATAACGCCACTCACACAACAGAACGGGAATGCTGCTCACGGATTTCAAACATTTCAGGCACTCATAACGTGTTTTTGTGGAACGTTTCACAAAAGCCCGTCTCTGTTGGTCAGCAGAGAGAAATGACTTGTTGTGCACCACCATCAATAAATCACCACAAATATATAAAAGCACGACCTCTTTAAAGGGTACAGACGAAACCATTGCTCTACCAGGAGAAACCATCAAACAGGTGCTGCTAGTTTCACAAAGGACTGCTGTCCAAACCAAACTAACCTTATTTAAAGGCAGAGATTCGATAAAAGAGAATCATTTCAGCTATTACTGTCAGACACTGACTGATATCATCCCAACACTGAGCTACAAACACGATCAGAAGAAAAAACTGCAGCATATATATATATATATATATATATATATATATATATATATATATATATACATCCACATGAGTCATGAGGATGGATTTAGTCTGTAGTCTCCAGTTGGCTGTAATAAGGAACGTCAGCCTATCTTTAGAAGTGCCACTGAACGCAGCGTTTTATAACATCAAGATAGCAAATACATATTTAATGACAGATAGGATGAAGATGAAAACGCCAGCGTCAGACACCGGGACTAAATAAAACAAATAAGAGAACTACTGTTCTGAAAAGCTGGCCCTATTGAAAGTAAACCTGCTTATTAATAATAAAGTGAAAAGTACTCACAGCTTCTGAGTTGTCTATAAACGGGTCTGTCTCATCATAACCAAAGCCAATATCAACCAGATCCTGCATTCTGTCCTTCTTCTTCTTCCCTGTGCTACCCTAAAAACGTAAAAACAGTCAGACTTGTTATTGATTTCAATAATAATATCGCCCATTTTCTGCAAAGTCAGCACAAAAACTAACCCTTAAAATCTGTCGATCTGTAAAAATAACCTCAGTTCAGCAAAGTCAGAACAGCTTCATAAGTAACTGACGTTTAATCAAAGTGTTGAACACAAAAATAAAACACAGAGCCGTCAACAAAATTAACAAAGTAAAAGCAGAAAAAATGTTTTGTTTTAATTCTGGAAATAATGGGATGTGAACACACTCAAGGGCGTAATTTATTTATATTTTTATTATCAAGGTTGATATGAATTCAGACGGGACGACCGGCCCAAGATGCAAATAGAGAAGATAAAATCTGAAACACTAGCAACTGTTAAACCTACAAACTTCTCAGCTAGTAAAGCTACTATCCGCCCCCCTGTATCTGTTGCTAAGCAACAACTGAAGGAAAATAAAAACACTGGATATAATTTAGACGTACACAAAAAGAAAAACTTTACTTCTGAATTTCACAAAGTCTACCTTGAGCTGTTTTCATTAGTCTGATGGTTTTAAGAGTTCAGTTGTGGTTACTCACATATTTGTTTTCAAACTTTTTAGCCAGAGCTTCGACCTGGAGCCGCTCACGCGCCTCATCGTTGAAGGGGTCACTGGGATTCTGGGCTCGAGTCGCATTTGGAAGGTTTTTCTTAGCCTGAAACAAAAAAAATACAATGTTAACATAAGAAAAACTTTAATGATCACATATTAAAATCGACAGTTAAACGTGCAACATCCAGGGGCGTGTCCAGGGAGTGGCCTGGGGTAGCACATGCCACCCTTGGAATCTAATTGGCCACCCCAGGTGCCACCACACTAATTTACCTTTAAACAGGCATTTCATTGTTCACAAAAGGCTTGGGGGTAAAACAAAAAAAAGCATAACCATTGGTGCCACCCATGCACAAAGTTGTGCCTCACCTGGGCTGGGCCACCCCATTTTAAAAGATCTGGACACACCACTGGCAACATCTGCTCCTGAACCACTTCCAGCCATCTGATAACGGCGTTGGCCACTTATGATTGTTTTTATTTGTTTTGGAACAATTTTAGTCAACAATCTAAGATTTTTTTAGGAGATCTTATCAAGATCCCAACCTGCGACCCACCATGGTGGACCTGAACCTGACTCTGGAAACCCTCGACGTCCTTTTTACAACACTGTCGTATAACCTAAACTATGTTAGCAGCAAGTGAGTGATGTAATGAAGTCATCGGCGTTGAGCGACCACCCATGTAAGAGAAGTTAAATCAACCATCATAAACAATGTAAAAGTCCCCAACTTCCAGATGTGCACATGTTGCACACATTAAAGGAGGGGGACCCTGACATTCAGCCCCCACTGCACCATCCTAGCCCCTCCATCCATCACCCGCTGCCACGGGGCCAAACTGCATGTGGCATTTCCAGCTGCTGTAATGGCTGGTCTGTTGCTGGGCAAGGACACAGGTAGCAGCACCAAACTAGCGATCTGTGCAACAGCAGTGAAGGAGCCTCGCAAATGAACATCAGAATGTGTTGGAGCGCTGCTGAAGTTAGACAGGCTGGTCGAGTGTCCACAGCTGCTGCTGTCTTTTGTGTGGAGTCGCACTAATGGTCAGACTCGCTGTTCCGCGGAAGGACAAGGTGCACTTCCCCCCTTCACTTATGACACGTCCGTATAAACACTTCCAGAGCTCCGCGTTAACTCCTGTAATAGTTTCCCACAGGTTTTCTAATGTTACAGAAAGCGAGTTCCCACCTGGAGGTTCTGGATGAGTTCGCCATAATTAAACTCAGCGGAGGAGCGATCGTCGGGCTCACACAGGGACAGGTTCAGCCGAACAGTCGCCCTCCTCTCGGCAGCAGCCTTGTCCCTGTCGCCGGTTTTGCCGAGTCGACCGTCGCTGGCAGTGCCTCCTACCCCCCTGGTTGCCTCGACTTCCCCGGCTCCATCGAAGTTGAAGTCGGCCTCCTCTTCCAGCCTGCGTTTCCTAGACTCCGCGGCAGCCCCAGCTGCGAAGGCCGACAGGGTGACAAACTGCACTTTTCTCGGTTCGGCCATTAGGATGAGCTACTGTCTGCCTGAACCTCGCTCCGGACAGACAGTGACACCGAGAAGAGCTACTTCGCGAAACTACTCCAAATTGGTGGACTGAAGAAGGTTCCGCGAAGCTCCGATGGCTGCTCGGGGCCTAGGCGGATGCTAGAGCCTCCTCCACAACATACGGATTGAACTCCAGGGGATGCGACGGTCAGGGGAAAGTAGTTTTTTCAGCAGCTACTCTCATCCTCGCTTTGCTTTGGGGCTGAGACATTCACAGAAGCCATCTTGGATTTCGGGAGTAAATAAAATATCAGAAGAGAGGGCGCGATGCGCATGCGCATACTCACCAAACGGAAGCATGTGCCACAGGGGAGGGCATCACGTCCAATCAGCGCGTGGTCGGATCCTAGCCCCGCCCCGATCACAACAGGCAGTAATAACAAGAGTATGACGACTAATTTGACCTTTATAAAGTGTTTGTGTGAAGGACGAGCAGCGGGATACTCTGCCTACCTGCCGAGTGTGTTCAGAACACTGAGCTACAGTTTTGGGTTATTGTTTGAATCTTTTTAATTGATGCTTTTCAATCTAACAAAGAAAATGTTGATAAAGCAAGTCTTCCCCAAATCAACCTTTTTTTGGCTGATAAACTATATAAATGAGTGTCTAATCGTGCTGCAGACACGTGTAGACAATGATTTTGCACTTAAGAGCATTTTAGTTCAAATTAAAAATTTCTGCCTAAAACTGTCGTCAGGTAAAAACTCTGAACTGCATTTGAATTTAAATCTGCCATCACTATTGACGTTAGCTGGTACATTATGATGTCACAATGTTGTGAGCCTGTGTGTGTGTGTGTGTGTTGCATTTTTCAAAGTGGAGTAAGACTCTAGTAGGGGGTGACTAGCTCATTTTTGTATCACATCAGACTGAAAAAGTACACTCTTAATAGAAAAAGGTAATCAAGTAGATATCTGCCTCAGTTATCCATCACTATGCCAGCTGTTTGTGATAATGCTCACCTGTTGATGCAGCTAACATTACAGTGATACTAGAAACTCTGATTAGGTTCACTTGAATAAAACTACATATTTAAATGTTACAAAGAACAAGTCTGACTAAAAAGTTCTGATATGCACCCATTTAAATTCCCTTTTATTTGTGCGACAAATTATCAGGCTCTTCTGGAAAACTTGCAATTGAGATGTTTATTTGCAGATCTTCCTCAATCAGCTTAATGAACACAAGACACACACCCTAAAACATGCAGATGCGCTTGTAGATGGAGAAAAAAAAATATGGTCATGTCATCTAGGTCCAACAGTCTGGAGACCTTCTATTATTTGTGTATTTTACATTTGATTATAAAATCTGTTGTATGTTGTCGCATTGATCTGAATGTTTTATGTCTTTGCTCCTGGAAAGCGTTTCGTATATGTTGGTCCTCTTGTTTACGTTCTCATTCTTCTTTTATTATGCTTGCTCGGTCGTATAATGTTCTGATCACTGACATTTTATGTATGGTAGGGTGTTCTGGTGTCCATAATAAGTATTGGTCTGTGTTGGTTTCCTGTATGTGTTTATATTCAGGGTCCCGTCTCTTTGTCTGCTCATTTTCATGTCCATGAACATTAGGCTGCCTTCTATTTCTTCTTCCAGTGTAAATTTTATCTTGTGTTGTTGATATTGTTCAGGTGCTCTGTTAGTGCGTCCGTTTGTCCCGGTTTGTCCTCTTGGTATGATTTCTAGTATGTCGTCCACGTAGCGTTTCCATAGTTTTATTTTGCAGCTTGAGGGGGGGGGGGGGGGGTGCTATGGCTTTTTGTTCTAAGTCCTCCACGAAAAACTCACAAAGGGTGGGTGAGAACAGGTTACCCATGGGGAAGCCTTCCAGTTGTTTGTATATTGCTTCATCATATGTGAAGTATGTGGAGTTTGCTACCAGTTCCACCAGTTGTGCCATATTGTAAGGTTTGTTCTTTTGTGTAAAGTTTTTGTTCTGTCTGATTTTGTTTACAAATGTGTCAAATCGTTTTTTGGGTTGTTTTTGTGAACAGGGATGAAATTTACATATGAGAAACCGGACCCCAACTCACCACATGAACAACTGAACACAGAAAAGAGTGTGAGAAAGAACCAAATCGAAGACACTGTAAGAGCCGCGAAACAAGAAGCAGAAAATGCAATAAAGAAATCAGCTGTAACAGACACAAGGGAGAATCATATAATGGACACAAAGGAGTACGACTTATTTCACAGAGGGGACTATAAACCCAATACATCTAATGCCTTTACCTTTCCATTTCATTATAATTGTTGATATAAATCCATTCTACCGTTCAGGTAGAACAGACATTTCCCAAATGTTGTGGCAGGAATAGAATAATAATGTTTTAAAGAGTTTATTTCAAACCAAAGATGGCGGTCAGTGCTTTACTTGATTTGATACAAAAGCAGAGCAGATGGACAAATGGTAAGTTTGTCCACAGATACGATAGAATACTCAGCGAGCTGTTTGAATAATCTTTGCTTTGATATAAGACTGTTAAAGTAAAACACGTTTAATTCTAGATTAAAGGTATTAGATTAGAAATAACATTGTTTTAGCAAAAAGACAGACATGTAATCGTTTTTTTACACAACATAAATAACAAAATCATTACACTTCACCAGATAAATGACCAAGTTTCCTGTAGTCGTAGATAAAACTTAGAATCGAACTCTGTTTTGAGGCCGTCAGGAGAGGAGGACTCTGTTGTCTTTGGCCCACTTTCTCATGACCCGGATGAAGTATTCACCCTGAGGGTTTCCAGAATTTCGCAGGAGAGCCAAAACTTCTTTAAGCATCTCCCTGGAGCACAAACAGGACATGTAAGGAAACAGGATTAGATCAAAATGCACCCATTGACTGATTCATTTTTGATGACATCACACTCACTCGGGCAAATATAGATTGTAAAAATCAAACCAGAGGATGAGAGGAAAAGACAAGAACATACTTGGGCTCCTTGTTAGCCAGAATGAGTTGGAACATGCCAATGCATGCCCCTCTCTTGCCCTCCCAGTAATTAGAGCCCGGGTCCAGCTTCTCCAGTGCATCAAACGCTTTGGCAGCGTAATAGAACTGGCCCATCTGAAACAACACACAGCGATCATCAACTCTCGGCACAGATCTGCCCAGTTCCAATCCAATCTCGTCTTCATGACTCAACCCAAACATGTCATCCATATCACCGCCCCTCGACACACATTCAAAAAACTGATTTTTAAAGGAAGCTCTGGACAGATTCTACATCAAATGTAAAACCGCTCCATAGAAATACAAACAGGAGCGATCAGGCACCACCCAAACTTATTCAAGAGAAGAGTAGGTTTAACAAAAACAGGTGAGGACGGATGATCATCACGTACTTCATGAAGCACAGAGGCAGATGACATTACCTTGTAGCAGTCATTGGCGATCAGCTGCAGCAGACTAAAGGAGTCTGAGGATGTGTCCATTTTCAAATACAGCTCCCAGGCAAGCTGACTCTTCTGGTTCATTATGTCTGACAAGAACAAGATCAATGGGTTCAACAACCTATCGCTCTTGGACGGTCTCCACTCATAAAGGTTCAAATGTGGAAAATTTCGAAGGCCTTGAGCAGATTTCAGTGGCGTGAATGTAGTTAAGAGAGGAAGAAAACAATTTGAGAGACCATTTCTATTCCTGCTGCTGAGTGGAGCATAGCTGAATGGAAGAGTGACCTTAAATTCTCTGCAAGCCTGAGGCTAGAAATCTGGCCGGGATGTTAGATTCAGATCCAAGCCACGACGAACAAGAATGAAGAAACCTTCAGTTCTGGTTTCACATAGTAAAGGTTTCTGAGAAAACACACCTCAACATACACCCTTTATACAGTGGGATGGTAAAGTTTGGCTAGCCTTGTTAATCTCCATGATTTTCTTGTATAAATCGTTGTTAGTTACAATAAAAAGGTTTCAGTTTAACATTTCATATAGGAGACACACAGTGATATTTGAGAAGTAAAACAAAGTTTATAGGATTTACAGAAAGTGTGAAATAATTGTTTAAACAAAATTAGGCAAGAGAAGTTAACTCAGTATTTAGTAGATTCTCCTTTTGCAGAAATAACAGCCTCTAAACGCTTTCTAGAGTTTCCAGTAAGAGTCTGGATTCTGGCTGAAGGTATTTTGGATCATTCTTCTTTACAAAACATCTCTAGTTCATAATATTCAGGTCTGGGGACTGCATGAATGCCTTAGTAGATTTTGAGCAGTGTTTGGGTCATTGTCTTGTTCAAAGATTCAGCCCCAGCACAGTTTCAGCTTTGTAACTGACACTTGGGACACTGGTCTCCAGATTCAGCTGATAACGTTTCCTCTGCATCACTCTCACATACAGCATCTCCTTGTGTAAAGTGCACCAAATAGTTGAACAATGCGCAGGGACTCCATCTGCAGCACAGTGATGTTGTAGGTCTTTGATGCTGGTCTGTGGGTTGACTGACTGTTCCCACCATTCTTCTCTTCTGTTTATCAGAGATGTGTCTTGGTCCTTCACTTGGAGCCTTAACTTCAACTGTGCCTGTGGTCTTTCATTTCCTCAACATGTTCCTAACAGTGGAAACAGACAGCTGAAATCTCCAAGAGAGCTTTCCGTATCCTTTCGCTAAACCGTGATGGTGAACAATCTTTGTTTTCAGGTCATTGAGAGTGGGGCGACGGTGGCACAGGAGTTAAGTGCTCACCCCGAAATCGGAAGGTTGCAGGTTCGAGTCCCGCTCAGCCTGTCGTTGTGTCCTTGGGCAAGACACTTAACCCACGTTGCCTGCTGGTGGTGGTCGGAGGGACCGGTGGCGCCAGTGCTCGGCAGCCTCGCCTCTGTCAGTGCGCCCCAGGGCAGCTGTGGCTACATTGTAGCTCATCACCACCAGGGTGTGAATGTGTGTGTGAATGGGTGAATGACTGATTGTGTTGTAAAGCGCCTTGGGGGGTTCCAGGACTCTAGAAGGCGCTATATCAAATACAGGCCATTTACCATTTGCCATTTGTTTTGAGACCCCATGTTGTTACTCTTCAGAAAATATTAGGAAACTAACAATTGTCCCCCTCACATACTCTTTCTCATAACTGGATTCACCTGTGTATGGAGGTCAAGGGTCACCGAGCTGACCAAACCAATTTTGAGTTCCAATAATTAGTTTTAAAGGTTTTGTCATTAATAAAATGACAACAGTACCCAAGTGTGCTGCAACACCTACAAGCAACAGTCAGGTGCTCATTCTACAGACCACTGAGGTACAGCATACACTCACAGGTGTTAACACCAGTGATGTTTCATTCATGAACTCTTTGAATAATAAAAAGTTGATTTAATGTAAGTTTGTAGATTGGTCAACAATTTCATACAAATTTTACATAATTCTGGGTATAAATTGATTAAAAAAAAAACAACAACAAAATATGAGGAGCCGTTTGAGAGCCGGTTCATTTTAGCGAGCTGAGTCGTAAGAACCGGTTCTCTTAAAAGAGCTGGAGTTCCCATCACTAGTTAACACGAGGAAAGCAACTGGTCCAGATGGCATTCCAGGGAGTGTGCTATGTGACTGTGCAGTGGAGCTGGCTGAGGTCTTCACAGACATCTTTATCATGTTGCTGTCCCCACCCGTCTAAAAACCTCCACAATAGTACCAACTAGAGCCCTGCACGGGCTTAAAATCTGAGCCGGGCCGACCCGCGGGCCTAGGGCTTCAGTGCAGGGCTCTAGTACCGACACCCAGAAAGTCTGCAATAGCAAGCCACAACGACTACAAGCCAATAGCTTTTACCACCTCTGCAACACATCAAGGCTGCTCCCCCCACATTATATTCAAAATAAATGTAATATTTAATAATTAATATGCCTACAGAACCAGCAGATCAATAGATGATGCCATCTCTACCACCCTCCACAGTTCTGACACACCCAGAACAACCAGGTACATATGCAAGGCTGCTATTTGTGGACTACAGTTCTGCATTCAACAACAGTGTCTCCATCAGACTATTCCATGAGATGTCTGACCTTGGCCTCGAGCACAACATCTGCCTCTGGATACAAAACTGTCAAGTTAGGCCAACAACATTCCTCCTTTCTGTCCCTCAGCACAGGAGCCCCACAAGGCTGCATGCTGAGTACCTTCCTGTACATGCATGACTGTAAGCCCAAACACATCAGACCTCAAATAGACACACAACACCGTGACCAGCAGCATCCTGGTGTAGTACAGCAGCAGCTCTGTAGCTGATAGGACGGCCCTGCACACACCTGCCTGCCCTGGATGGCATCTTCACCACTCACTGCCTTTGAGAATCCACAATCATCCTAAAGGACTCAACCCACCCTACTAACCATCTCTTCAAACTTCTTCCATCTGGTAAACAATACAGGGCAATAAAAACACACACCACCAGGCTGTTAAACAGCTTCTATTCAGGAGCATCACTGAACTGAATGTTGCTGCTAGGAGGTCACACTAACCCCGGCTTTCCACAGGAGCCGTCAGCAGCACGTTACTGCAGCAGCACGTCATAGCTGCTGATAGGAACGGCTGTGGTCAACAGAACCTTTTCCACTGGAGCCGTCGGCAGCCGTCAGCAGCGCGAGTCGGCCGTGTCTCAGGAGCAGCATGTCGCGGCCTTTACGCGCCGGTTCTATTTCCTACGCGCGACGCCTCTGAAACGGGTCAAGTTCGACATTTTTGGGGAAGGAAAGACCGGAAATCGGACGCGGAAATGGAGAGAAGCTCCCGAGATTTTCAGAATAAAGAACGTATTGCCTTCCGGTCGCTTTACTTTAAAAAGGTTACTAACTGTGCGGCCCCGTGAGAAGTTATCACCTAGCTAGCGGTCTCCTTTGTTTTTCAGGTCCGTATTGGCGATTATAAAACGGACAGAACATAAAAACACAAACATTTTGGAGCCATGTTGTAGTTTTCTCCTGCTTGTTGTTGTGTTTACTGACGAAGTCACTCGTGTGACTTCGTGCTCTGTCGGTGACAGCTGCTCCCCTGCTGATTCGCGTCTCGTGGGAAGGGCCAAGCAGCAGCTTACGCGAGCAAGACGTGCTGCTGCAGTAACGTGCTGCTGACGGCTCCCGTGGAAACCCGGGGTAACAGTGATTCATCTGGACAATTAGTGCACTACAGCACCTAAAGCTACCTCAACATATGACTGTTTACATTCACTTTATATTTCAGTTTGTAGTTTAGACTTGTCCTATTACCATGTTTACATTTAAACTTTTACCTTTTTGCACCTTAAACTTAGCCTGGCCTGTCAGACTCCTTCGTTTAATTCTGCACAGAGGAGGAGTCTGACAGGCCAGGCTGCCTTAAACTGTGTGTGTGTGTGTGTGTGTGTGTGTGTGTGTGTGTGTGTGTGTGTGTGTGTGTGTGTGTGTGTGTGTGTGTGAGAGAGAGAGAGAGAGAGAGAGAGAGAGAGAGAGAGAGAGAGAGAGAGAGAGAGAGAGAGAGAGAGAGAGAGAGAGAGAGAGAGAGAGAGAGAGAGAGAGAGAGAGAGAGAGAGAGAGAGAGAGAGAGAGAGAGAGAGAGAGAGAGAGAGAGAGAGAGAGAGAGAGAGACCGGCTGCACCAAGAGAGAGACCGGCTGCACCAAGAGAGATGCCAAAGATGGTTTTGTAGTAGCTGCTCTGGAGGGGTGCTGCTGGTCTTGAGTGGATGTATTCTTGAGTGACATTGACCCCTGACCCCTGAGTGTCAGCTCCTTTCTTCTGGGTGTGAAGTCATGTGACCTGAGCACTAGGTGACACCTCACATGTTGCTTTTGTTGGAGGTGCAGGAGGGTAAGAAAGACATTTTGTGGTTTTCTGGTTCCTTAATTTGAAATGTGAAAATTTTTATCGTAAAAACCAACGATTTATACAGGAAAATCAAGAAGACTAACAAGGCTGCCCAAACTTTTGCATCCCACTGTACCTACACCTGTAACGCCTCATCTACACACTCCACGTCCAGCTGTTGTGTTAAAACCAGAGGAAAGTTTTCTACCGAGCCAGAATCGTTCGGTGGCATGAACAGGTCCCCGAATCTCCACTCAAAGATAACTGGTGTTACCACAAGGGGTTGCCATCTTTCTTTTTAACATGATTCCCACCACATATTCCATATTAAAATGAATATTTAATAATTAATTTGATAGTCTGTGTAAAAAAATGCACTGACCGCCTTGCATTTCATTTATAACTCGAGTTTACAAAGTGAGGCGTTATAATTATAAAGCTCATCACAACAAAAAGCAACAACTAGATGAAAGAGGGGCTGCAAACCTGAAAGGGCTAAATTATAGATTTCTGCTTTTTCTTTGGTGAAAGCACTTTTATTCTACATCAGTGAGAAGCTTTAATCTAGCTCCACAAACAGCCTGTTGTTGTGTTCTGGAAAGTGTTTTCCATCATCACATGTTACATATAAACATGTGAACTCAGTGATTTACACAACTAAGCCCTTGGTGAGTCTGGATGTAAAATCAACTAAAGCATCCGTGTGTGTTTTGATCAGCAGAGCCACCCTTTGTTAATCTTACTGTTCTGTTATTGATACGGATAAATAACTCAGAATCTGTCACACCCTGTCCTGTCTCCCCTTTTGGTTCAGTCCTGTGTCCATGTTAATTGCTCCCACCTGCCTCTCCTTTCCCAATCACCCAAGCTCCCAGCCCTCTTGTATTTAAGGCCTAGTCCACACGTAGCCGGGTTTTTTTTAAATGAATATGCGCCCCTCCAAAAACTTGCATCCACACCACCTCGTTTTAAAAACAAACTCTGTCCACATGTACCCGGATAAATACGTTGTTAAGGACATGCCAGACCTGTAGGCGGCAGTACTTCCCCCGTTCTTAACCTCGTCCTTCGTCTGTGGTCTTCCGCAAGGAGCAGTAATTCCACTTGCAAAAACAAACAAGCAAAAAACGCTTGGACAATTGATAAAGCGAGCGCAGCTCTGAGGGCATCCATGATGCCGGCTAGTGTAAACACAGGTCGCACACGTGATGTCAGCATTTTTTTGTCGCGGAAAGTGACGTTGCGGACCTTAAAACTCCGGTTTTGTCTGTCTACACGCAGACACTCAAAACGGAGAAAACGCAGATCTTCACTTTGGCCAGAGTTTTTAAAAAGATCCGTTTTCGTGTGAAAAAACTCCGTTTTCGTGTGGACGACAGGCCAAAACGTAGAAAAATATCTACGTTTTGGCAGATCCCCGGCTACGTGTGGACAGGGCCTAAACCCCTTCAGTTCTGTGTCTCGTGTTGGATCATTGTTTCTATATCAGCGTGTTCCTGATTAAAATCCCTGTTTTAATGTTCCTGTCTGCTTGCCTTCCTCCTTCTTCACCCGCGTGTGGATCTTCACCTCCGTCTCACTCACCAGCACGCCTGACAGAATCAATAAACACCCTTTAGATGTGAAACGTGTCGTCTCCGAGGATGACAATGTTGAGTTAAAGTCACTGTGTTTGTTTGTGGTGACATCAGAGGAGCTGCTGTTGTTTCCGTCTGAGATGATTATTACTATTGATTATGATTATTACTATTACGTCATCAGTTAAGAGACAACAGCATCCTGTTTCCTGTCGGCCTTTAAAGGCCCTCCGGCTGCTGAAGCCAAAAACAGCAGCTGGGTTGTGGGACTGGATTATATTTGCTCTTGTTTTCATTTTTCATCTTGCCTCATTCTAATATTAATACTAAACATAAATCTTGACAACCAACTGAAATGAACAGGTAATATTCTGCAAGCAGCTTTTCATACTAAAGACTGCTTTAAAGATTTTACTAATTATTGGTACAAAAGCCAGAGATTCAGCCTCTGCTCTTATTACCATTTCCTCCAACTGAGTTTAAATACATTTCGTACTTCTGTTAGTGAAACATTTCATGAACCACTGGACAGGCTTGAATAAATCAACAGGGGCCTCGTTTATCAAGCTTGCTTACGCACAAAACGGGGTCGGAAAACTGCGTAAGCAACTTTCCACGCAAACTTTGGGATTTATGAAAGAAAACGCAGCGGAAAAATGTGCGCAACTTTAAGTTGACTAAGGACCTGGCTTACGCACATTTTGGACATGGAGAGCACCTGCAGTGCTGCTGCTGGGAGGGATAAAATTATGAATTCCAGCAGCGTTTCCACTTGTACGGCTTCATGCACACACAGAACAAGCACCTGAGAACATTTCTAGATAGTTTCTGATTTATAAAGCGGAGATTGCGTGAAGCTGTGCGTACTCCATGCTTTATAAGTCACAAACCTACTTGGCGTAAATAAATATTTTTGTACGGTTTTTAGTAAGAATTCTACACAATGGTTTGTAAATGAGACCCCGGATGTACATCTACAGCTGATTAGGTTTTGGAGCGTGGATGCCCCCGTACAACTGACCTCATTCTGAAATCTGACATGAGTAAATATAAAAGTAGAGACAGAATCAACCATACGTACAGCATCGTGTCAGCCAGCTGAGGTAAATATAGTCATTGATGATCTTTTCACTTTGGATCAGCAGAAAAAGCTACAAAACGCAAAAAGAACGACAAAAATGTAAGAAATGAATCAAGGTCGGAGAGAGCGAGCTCTTGAGAATTGCTCCATTATAATACCTCCTCTGCTTCTTTGTAGTTGCCAAGTGCTGCTTTAGCCTGAGCGTAGTTGAAGCTGAATGTATCATCGTTGCAAAAGTAACCCTGGAAGAGAAAAGCACAGCAGAAAACGACGATTGCCCACACACCCAGGAATAAAATGCTACAAAAAGTCAGCTTTTTATTGTTTATCGTGAAAAAGAGGAAAACATACTTGAATAAATGTGCTTTAAGCACCACTTTTAATCTGAAATGACATTTCTCAGCCACAGCATTTCTTTTATTACCACGCTACAATAATAACAGATTCCTCACTAACCTTAACAGAGCTGAGATAAACGAGAACATCTTCAAATTGTCTCAGGAGGAAAAAGCAGGACGCCATGCACTGTCTGCCAGGAATGGTATCTGAAAGTTAAAAACAAATCCAGTAAACAAATTCTCACATATTCTGATTGCATGAAACGAACTTAAACTATTTTATTTGGCTCACCGCATTCGCTAGCGGAGCCTCCGACCAGCTGAAAGAACTGCTGAGCAATTTTCAAGTGATCCCTCTGGAAGATTAAAGTGTACACACACACACTGAAGCTATGGTGTGTGTGTTGGTATGTACAATAACTCTGTAGAAATACTCACCGAGCCAATTTCCTGTCCGAGAGCTGCATTTACCACTCCTTTCAAAATGTACTCCTGTAAAAGTAATCAGTCACCAGAGTTATCATGTCATTTCTTTGAAGGGTTCGTCAAATGTTTTCAAATGATAACAAAAGCCAAAAGTTCATCCAGATTCAGGGAGAATAAGTATTTGACACATCAGCATTTCTATCAGTAAGGGTATTTGTAAGCGGGCGATTGACACAACATTTCCACCAGATGTTGCCACCAAGAAAAACACAAATTCATAAAAAGAAATCAGAACATTTAAGCACACAAACTGAGTCATAATAAATGGAGTGAAATGGCACAAGGAATAAGTAATGAACACACTTTATTTAATACTTTGTAGAGAAGCCTTTGTTGGTGATTACCACTTCTAGACGCCTCTTGTATGGAGGGACCAGTCGTCTGCACTGCTCAGGAATGATTCTGGCCAATTCTTCCACACAAATGTTCTTTGTGGGTGACCCCGCAAGGAAAGTTGACCATTGAGCAGGATTGATGGTTTATCCCTTGGGTTCACGTAGCAGGGGTGAGGTGGTGCTCACTCCTCACCCCTGCCACGTGAACCCAAGGGATAAACCATCAACCCTGCTCAATGGTCAACTTTCCTCACGGGGTCACACCCATTAGGACAGTGGGAGGGTTAAATCTTGAAAGATTTCTTGGGCCTCTTTAATGAACTTTGATCTTCAGTTATCGCCATAGATTTTCTTTGTGATTTAGGTCAGGTTGACTGGGTCATTCAAGCAACTTGATTTTCTTTCTGTGTCACCAATTCATTGATCCTTGGCCTTGTATTTGGTATCGGTGTCTTGCTAAAATGTCCACGCTCTTTTTATTTTCAGCTGTCTGATAGATGGCAGCAGATTTTATCCAGAATGTTCTGGTACATTACTCCATTCATCCTGCCTTCAATAACATGAAATCTGCCAGTTCCCCTTGGTGAAAAGCAGCCCCACACCCATCTGATTGGCCGCATATCAGAAGGGCTACATTTGATTGGCCAAATAATACTTCTGCGTAAAAAACAGCTGGTTTACAAAAAGTTGATGTATGACACGGATGGAAATGTTTGAACCAAACATTTATCGCCGTTTTTGACGTGCTTTGCGATGGGCCTATCGCACGTCCTGTTATCGCGATGACGATAATTTTTCGATATATTGTGCAGCCCTAGTTTTAGTTGTGGGTAATTAATTTAGACACAGGTTTGACTTTAAAAGTTCCCAAACTAAAGACTGTTCAAGTCAATTTACATAAAAACACACAGATTAGCGTTTTCATGAAGGCCATTATCTCACAGAAAACAGGTGACTCATCACAATAAAACTTGTTACCTGAGTTGAGGTGGGAACCAGATCTCGAATCAGGTTGTAAGCTTCCTGGATGTCACCTAAAAAACACACATCAAATAAATAAAGTAAAAGATTGTGTAAGCATTATGTCATTCAGAACAGATATGGAAATAAATAAATAAATCTATATATACATACATACATACAGTGGGGCAAAAAAGTATTTAGTCAGCCACCGATTGTGCAAGTTCTCCCACTTAAAATGATGACAGAGGTCAGTAATTTACGTCATAGGTAAACTTCAACTGTGAGAGACAGAATGTGGAAAAAAAATCCATGAATTCACATGGCAGGATTTTTAAAGAATTTATTTGTAAATCAGGGTGGAAAATAAGTATTTGGTCAATAACAAAAATTCAACTCAATACTTTGTAACATAACCTTTGTTGGCAATAACAGAGGTCAAACGATTACTATAGGTCTTTACCAGGTTTGCACACACAGTAGCTGGTATTTTGGCCCATTCCTCCATGCAGATCTTCTCGAGAGCAGTGATGTTTTGGGGCTGTTGCCGAGCAACACGGACTTTCAACTCCCTCCACAGATTTTCTATGGGGTTGAGGTCTGGAGACTGGCTAGGCCACTCCAGGACTTTCAAATGCTTCTTACGGAGCCACTCCTTTGTTGCCCGGGCGGAGTGTTTGGGATCATTGTCGTGTTGGAAGACCCAGCCACGTTTCATCTTCAAAGCTCTCACTGATGGAAGGAGGTTTTGGCTCAGAATCTCACGATACATGGCCCCATTCATTCTGTCCTTAACACGGATCAGTCGTCCTGTCCCCTTAGCAGAAAAACAGCCCCAAAACATGATGTTCCCACCCCCATGCTTCACAGTAGGTATGGTGTTCTTGGGATGCAACTCAGTATTCTTCTTCCTCCAAACACGACGAGTTGAGTTTATACCAAAAAGTTCTACTTTGGTTTCATCTGACCACATGACATTCTCCCAATCCTCTGCTGTATCATCCATGTGCTCTCTGGCAAACTTCAGACAGGCCTGGACATGCACTGGCTTCAGCAGCGGAACACGCCTGGCACTGCAGGATTTGATTCCCTGCCGTTGTAGTGTGTTACTGATGGTGACCTTTGTTACTGTGGTCCCAGCTCTCTGCAGGTCATTCACTAGGTCCCCCCGTGTGGTTCTGGGATTCTTGCTCACCGTTCTCATGATCATTTTGACCCCACGGGATGAGATCTTGCGTGGAGCCCCAGATCGAGGGAGATAATCAGTGGTCTTGTATGCCTTCCATTTTCTGATAATTGATCCCACAGTTGATTTTTTCACACCAAGCTGCTTGCCTATTGTAGATTCACTCTTCCCAGTCTGGTGCAGGTCTACAATTCTTTTCCTGGTGTCCTTCGAAAGCTCTTTGGTCTTGGCCATAGTGGAGTTTGGAGTCTGACTGTTTGAGGCTGTGGACAGGTGTCTTTTATACAGATAATGAGTTCAAACAGGCGCCATTAATACAGGTAACAAGTGGAGGACAGAAAAGCTTCTTAAAGAAGACGTTACAGGTCTGTGAGAGCCAGAGATTTTCCTTGTTTGAAGTGACCAAATACTTATTTTCCACCCTGATTTACAAATAAATTCTTTAAAAATCCTGCCATGTGAATTCATGGATTTTTTTCACATTCTGTCTCTCACAGTTGAAGTGTACCTATGATGTAAATTACTGACCTCTGTCATCATTTTAAGTGGGAGAACTTGCACAATCGGTGGCTGACTAAATACTTTTTTGCCCCACTGTATATATATATATATATATATATATATATATATATATATATATATATATATATATATATATATATATATATATATATATACATACATACATACATACATATATATATATATATATATATATATATATATATATATATATATATATATATATATATACATATATACATACATACACACACAGACACACACCAGGAATGGTACCTGGTTTTTGATGGCTGTACGTTAACGATACCTTTGTTGAAATCTATATTTTTAAAATTGAAGAGAGGATAACAAACTACTTAAAGGTTTTGTCCTTATTGTTTATATTATTTTATTATATTTATTTAAATTATACTTAATTTCAGCAAAGCTACAGTGAAAACAATAAAGGCACTAAATTGAAATATGTGTATAAAAATAGCCTTCATTAATGCTTCCCTTCATGTCAGTATATGCTGTAATAACAACCCTGCTGAAATGCATTTACAATGCTAGTAAACAGCAGCTAAGTTGGTTTAATGTCCGATTTCTGTTTTTATCGGCCATCCTCAGACTCCTCTAGTGACTCGGGTTTACTTTTAGCAGTCAAAGACTTTCCATGTTTCCAGCTCAGAAGATGAGGCCCTGCATGACGAGCTGCTTTGTTAAATTGCTGCTATTCCTGATTTGCGCGGCACAAATCTCGCTGGTGTTGCATTTAGCTGCCGATTACTTAAGCAACAAGCACCCAAACGTTTGATTTTTTTTGTGTTTACATCCACGAACTACAGAGAAGTGTTGTTGAAAGGAAACGTGTCTCCTGCACTCATAACGGGACTCGGGATCAGTCATGTGATCCACGGTGGCACATTGGGACATTTTAATACCTTTTTTATGATATCTGTACCTAGCGAATGTTTTCACTCAGTCCCAAACAAGTCCAGAGCTCCGGCACCCAGCCCTATATATCAGTCAACCTTTCTCATGGTCTGCTGAGATTTTCTGCGTTTCTCCTCTGCTGGAGGTCTGTGTGGTCTGTTATCTTCTTCTTCCGGCTCTTGGAGAGTACAGACGCTTTTTTCCTCCTCTCCTCCCTATCTTATCCCAAGGCTCTTTGTCTGTCTTTGGGTGTATGGCACTTCTGCATTTTTTCTGGAAACTGGAAATTATTAAAATGTATCTGGTCAGCTGGTCTCAACGCGACTGACAAAATTTTTTCAACGATGAGAATGGGAGAAGGGGCTCCCGGTTGCCCCTCTGGGACAGAGCCAGCTGGGCATAGCATGGACTCCTGGAAACAGTGGAACCTGATCTGCCTCTCTCAACTGTCTGTAGAGGATTCTGAAGACGTCTGGATATTCGTGGTGTTGGAGTCAGGTTTTCTGCTTTTCGGCCTGAGTGGTTACCTGGCTTACCGGAAAATTAATGAGCTGTCGAGGAATATTGGCTCAATCCCGGAGCTCAGGGATGGATTACACCTCGCTGTGAATGCACAAACTCAATTGTCGAGATGAGTCGTAAGCTTGGCACTTTAGCTGAGATTCAGACTCTGGCACAGAAGGTTGATGCCATCAAGGATAGAGTTGACGGATCAGCACGGATTGGGATAGATTAATTATGCCAATATTGGATTTAGAGGGGTTGAGGACCAATGGAACTTTAAGGCAGAGAGGAAATGATCTCTGTCCGGCCCCAAAACAAGTTCTTATCTGAATGTGGTGCCCTTGAGCCTGTGAGGCTGAAGTGAATACTTCCCCCTCAGAAGAAATGTGGAAGGCTGCCATTGTCATGGCAACTCTGTCTCCCTATCCCAGCCTGGGCGGGACTGCGACCGGTGAAGGCCGTTGAATCGTTTCCAGGAGTCACTGTGCTTTCTAAACCCAACTACCTCCCTCCCCTGTCCAAACGGAGGTGACGAGCGCTGCTTATCGTGGCTGCATGCACTGACGTGTGGAGAGTCCACAACCCTACCTCCCCACCTAGTGGACATTTATGTTGTTTAATGTCTGAAGTCTGTTGCATTTCTGTCTGAGGTGTTTCTTGCAGAGCAAAGCTGCCCTCCCTGTGGAGGGTAACTCTGAAGTGCCTTTTTTTCCTCCACCTGACTCAATCCTCATATAAACCCTCGGATTTCTATTAAGGTAGCGCGACTCGGGTTGCGAATGACCATAGTCACCAATTCTTCTCATGTGTCTATGCTTATGAATGCATGTCTAATCTCAGAATTGTGTGCACTGAAACTCTAATTTCCCTCTGGGATTAATAAAGTATCTTTGAATTCAATTGAGTTGAATAGAATGTTTTGTATCACTGCTGTAGCGCGGGAACTGAATACATTGCGTGTTTGGAGTATTTTGTCCCAAGGCTGCGCTGCATTCTCAATTATTGGTTTCTCCACTCTTTATTTATGCTACATTATTTAATAAAAAATGATTATGGTTGACAAATGAACCCTTAGAGGACAAATATATTACGAAGAATTTACATACAGCACAAATTTAAAAACCCAGTTGTCAAAATTCAAGAATTTTTAAAGCCTTTTTAAGGTATTATTTTTAAATTCCTAAATTTAATGCTTATAGGACATTTCATGACCCCGCGGGAACCCTACGCACCTTGCTCCTCGCTGTTCGCCTGTCATAATCGAACTACTGAAATGTCTCCTCAGATCTCCAGAAAGATCCTGAGAAGTAATCATGTGACCTGAGGGAAATGCTGCAGCAAACCTAAATGCATAAATCAGAGTGGTGGGTGAATAAAGACAGGTGAATGCTAACTGAAGCTAGCCAACAGGACCAGGGCCAGGGAAGCGCTAGCAGTGCTGCGCAGCGGCAGATGGCTTATGGCAGAGGTCCTGAACTAAATTTGTTCAAAGGCCAGGGTTTTTTCCAACAGACACCGTGAGGGCCAGATGCCCTTCTAAAATAAAGTAAAACTATTATTCTATCATCATTTAATATATAAAATTTCTGGTTTTTTTCATCAGTATTTAGTTTAGTTGGCTCTGCCTATCAACCAGGTAAATGTTGTACTTGGACAAGTGTTGCTTGCTTCCTGTGAGCAGTTTTTGTCAAAACACCACAATCTATCATCACTAAAACTTAGAGTTATGATACTTGTGTGTAGGACATGTACACACCCTGCCTCAGATAGTAGATGACCAGGTTGAGTCTAGCTTCAGGGATCACATCAATCAGAGGAGGCAGCACCTGCAATGCCCCCACCCCACCACGAAACACTACCTGCAGAGCAAACGGATCAGAGTAATGTAAGACTTGACTGGACACACACACAATCTTGCATTTCTATCCATATTAGGACTTTGTATTGACTTCCATTCATTTTAGTAACAGCATTTATGCCTAACCCAAACCCTTACCCTAAACCTAACCATAATCAAGGTATTCCTAACTCAACTGTAACAAAAACGCCATTCACATCTTATGTGTAAACCTCACCCCTAAGCCTAAAACAGGGAGTCCACCCTATTAGGACCGGGTTTTGGTCCTAACACAGACCATTGGTCTTCAGAAGATTAGTGAAAATGCCATTTCTGGTCCTAAGTAGGATAGCTGTACAAGTGCGCGCACACACACACACACTCAGCGCCTACCAGGTTATGTTGAATAAGTTCCTTTGCAAACTCAAAAGAGCAGGAGGAGATGTCCATCAGGTTATTTAACTCTGCCTATGAAAAGAGTCATGCACACACACACACACACACACACACACACACACACACACACACACACACACACACACACACACACACACACACACACACACACACACACACACACACACACACACACACACGATTCAATTGCATTTAAGGTATCACATCATCCTTTATTAGGAGGACTGATTGAGTTATAGATTAAAAAATAAATAAATACATTTATAGTACAGATACAGTTTTGTGTTGCCGCTGCTGTAAGGCTGTAATTTTTAATTGCTGCATTCCGAAACTCCTAAATAACTTCATGCAAACAACAAACATGTAAACCCAACCTAAACACAAACCCTTAGTACCTCTGCTGCCTTGCCATTGTACAGCCTGAAGTGGTTGCAAGCCTTGAGATTGAGAGCGATGGTTGAGTCAGGGACTCTCTGCAGGTAGACAGCCAACACCTCCTGGGACACATCGTAGTAGTCCAGCTTGTAGTAACACAGAGCCACGTACACTTTTAGAGCCAGGAAATCTCTGCAGAGACAACATGAAATCATGAGGCAAAACTCCTTTCATGTTCATTTTAATGCTGATAGGCAAATATCCATTGCTTATTAGCATTCAAACAAACATGAAAGTAGTTTTGCCTCAATGGGCCATGAATAGCCCTCCCTGGGCTGCCACCTTACCATGGTGGAGGGGTTTGAGTGTCCCAGTGATCCTAGGAGCCAAGCTGTCTGGCAAACAGGTCCTAGGGTGGGCATCAGTGTTGTGCTCGAGCACGTTCATTGAACGATTGTCCGTGAACTCGTTCGTTTATTGTTGTGAACGTGAACTGAACTTGTTCGTAATTTGCCTGATGCACGTTAAATTTCGGTCTGGCGTGCACAAACATGTTTGTGAACTTAATCTTTTGACGTTCAAGCTCCAAATCTCCAAGGAGCTAAAGCCTAGCTAAAACATCCCGTTAACCATAACAGAAAAATAAAAATAGAAACCGCAAATGCGCCAGTAGCGGTCGGTGCAGCGTCTACTCTTCTCCGCTGTGTGGAGGACGGACATCATGGTGCGTTCCCTTTACCTCCGAAAATATATAACTGTACACAACATTGATTTTAGGCAGACCCTTAAAAGTTTAACCTGTAAAATAAACATGTTTCCACCACAGCTACTGTTGTTATTACAAGGAGCTGCTTTATTGAACCTCGAAGTTGTGTTAAAAAACATTCTCTGACTTTGGGGGTTGTTCTAGTTCATCATTTCTACTTGGAAGTTGAACTTTCAGAGTACGGAATTAACTGGAATGAACGGGGAAAAAACAAAACACCAGTCACAGAGTTGCACCGGTAATATTTAACAATTTGGAAATTTATTTTTTTGCTTTGTTTTTTACTAAATCATTTGGGGATTGTTGCTCTTTATGACCCAAGCTCTATAACTCTACATCTTTTCTTTTTCTTTTGGCAAACAAGTCAGAAAATTCACTGAATTGCCCATCGCCCACCCTACTCCATAACAGAGTAAATTAGTGAAACTCAGAGTGAAGGTGAGGAAACAGTGTGAACCTGTTCTGAAGCAGAAGGCGTTTATAGATGTCTATGGCCTCCTGGTAGTGAGAGCGCATGTAGTGCATGGATGCCAGGCTCAGCTGGTCCTCGGTTACATCCAGAAGGTTCTGGTGGAACCCCATGAGTCTTTCTTCATTGTTGAACTGAAACACAAAAGGAAAAATAAGTCAGGACTACAGCGACTGAGGGTGAGAATGTTAGAATCGAACTGTAATGTTTACCTACATATAGAAACAGATGATTTCCGTCTGGACAGATGACCTCATAGCCAGTCTGAGAGGGGCCAGTAACTAAATAATTCTCCCATTATAAACAGACTATATCATATAAAATCTACTTTTTGGAGCCTTCGACTATGCTATATTGCTATTTCCTCGTGAAAAACACCCCAAAGTGGTTTTTGGCTTCACGTATGGATTTTCCAGTCTCGGCTGCTTCTCCCCTTTAGCTCTGGTAAACGATGCTAAGCTACTGCAGATGGCTGGATGGAGTTGTTGCTGATTCATCATCACAGCCCACTTCTCCCCATCCATGTAGTCTCAAATCCCAATCCCTCCTCCACTGGACTGTAAACACTAATGCCCAATCTCTCTGTGTAGCTAGAAGGGAGTTTAATCTCCACAGTTAAGAAGAAGTTAATTGTTTCTTATCTAGTCAGCACTTTAAATAATGCCTAGAACCCGGAAATGGATTTTTGTCTGCAAGAACAGGATCCCAGTCCAGTTTTCCTGAAGAAGTGTTTAATGGGCATAAATGGTTGAACTATTTTGAAATTCACATGGGGGATGTGGGATTTCATTGAATTCAAGCCTCTTATTTCCAGGTTAAAGTAATAGCTCACAAAAATAACTTGTATTTCATTATAAATGACAAGTGCCAGCAGTAAAATTTGGTCATATACTGTGTCAATAGTAAACTCTGAAAGGTGTAAAGCTGCCCTTTAAAACAACTAACCCCCAAGTTTCATAGCAGTACATGCAAACCTTGTTTTAGAAATAGTCACATCTCCATATTTTCCCATCAAATGATGGTTCTTTTTTAAACATCAGTTTATGTGCTTAGTTGTAGAGCTGGCTACTTTAGTACGTCCGATTGCAATTTCTTACAATTCTGCAGAAATAATGTTAAATTTAAGACATTACAAAGTTTATTAAAAATTGTAATGCAATTTTAGACATTTTAATTGTTTTAAGGCACTTTGAAACCACCCCCACTGAAACAAGTTGTTAGCCTGTCTGATCAGGACTAATCTATGTTTTTCAAAACTGAGGCTGTTCAATGACTTTTCTGCACCAGGTGAGATATTAACAGCCTTCCCACAGAAACTCGTGTGAACTGCCACTTTTAACTCATTCAATGCCAGCCGTTTCCTGATCACTAATGGCCTTCGCTGCCAGCGTTTCTCACCGTTTTTACTGTTTTTTTTAAGAGTCACAGAACGTTGCGCGCTAGCATGATGTCGATGCGTAAACAACCAAAACAAAGAGGAGACTCACCTCTTACATCAGGAAGAAGCCGCGTGTTTCGAGCGTTATCCGTTCTTTCATAATCCGTTGTCGAATTGTGATCGGCAGACGCTTTTCCGGTTCGCGCCTCACTTTTTTTACAGGAACGGCCCAAAACGATCTCCTAACACATGGATGTGTTGCTTCCTGATCATGTGATCTGTGACGTATGCGGTTGAAGATCGGCTTCAGGGCTGAGATGTTAGTTCTCTCAGCGCGGGGGCTCGTTCCGATGCTCAAACAGTAAAAGAAATGCAAATGACGACTTTAGTCGTCATTGGCAGTGAACGGTTGGATCTAAAATGATGACTTTAGTCGTCAATGGCAGTGAATGAGTTAATAGGGAAAGACAAGACAGATATACAATTACATTAAAAAAGTCAGGATCTTCTAACCTTGTGAGCCAAGTGAAAGAGAAGCCGGTTCTGGAGGGCCGACATTGGCGCTGCAGGGAACAAAACACACCAAACCGAGTAAGACAAAGGCAAATGTCAACCTTAACTAATTTATTTAGCAAGAAGGCAATTTTAGGATGTACTAAAAACCTTTCTCTCTTCAAAAGAAACCAAAACCTCTAATACTTAAAGACTTTTTTCTTTGTTTTAGTCAGACTTGAAACTGGTTTCCCGGGATAAATACATTATGCACATTAGAGGACCTGTCAGTAAAAACACTGACATTTAGTGGTCAAGCTGGAGATAGCAGCCATCTGAAAGACTAACATGTAAGCAGCCTTTTCTCCACAACAAAGAACCACGAGGAATAAATAACAATGATTGGATAAAACAAAGAAAATTGGATTTCTTAAACTATATAAAGCTATTTCACTTTAGTTGAAAAGTAAAACAAACTGTATTAACTCTAAGCGTTTTAGTAAAGTTAAACTCTGGCACTAAAATGTGCACATGCTCCAGTTTTAATAAATAAATCTGTTCTGGTTAAAGCACTAAGATCACACAGGCACCACTGTAATTTCAGTGCTAAGACAACTTTATTCAAAAACGACATCAAAAACAACCAACACTGAACAAATTGTCTTAATTCTGTTGAAATGACATGCACTTATAGAAACTAGCCTTTCCTACAGCCAACCTAAATATGAACATTTCTCAGGGTCCTGTTACAAGGGCCACATAGACAAAATACAGTATGTATGTAGTAATCTGCGCTGTAACTTTGTCTTCTCCTTTAGCTCTAAACTGTAAATCCATTTGTGTGTATTTTAATTTGTCTTTTTATGTTGTTTTCATATCAAGTCCTGATAATTGTTTGAAATGTGCTCTATAAATAAATCTGCCTTGCCTTGCCTATGTGTGGTATTAAGCTCTACTGAGGCCCTGTCCACACGTAGCCGGGGATCTGCCAAAACGTAGATATTTTTCTACGTTTTGGCCTGTCATCCACACGAAAACTGAGTTTTTTCACACGAAAACGGATCTTTTTAAACACTCCGGCCAAAGTGAAGATCTGCGTTTTCTCCGTTTTGGGTGTCTGCGTGTGGACAGACAAAACCGGAGTTTTAAGGTCCGCAACGTCACTTTCCGGGACAAAAAAAATGCTGACATCACGTGTGCGACCTGTGTTTACACTAGCCGACAGCATGGATGCCCTCAGAGCTGCGCTCGCTTTATCAATTGTCCAAGCGCTTTTTGCTTGTTTGTTTTTGCAAGCGGAATTACTGCTCTTTGCGGAAGACCACAGACGAAGGACGAGGTTAAGAACGGGGGAAGTACTGCCGCCTACAGGTCTGGCATGTCCTTAACAACGTATTTATCCGGGTACGTGTGGACAGAGTTTTGTTTTAAAACGAGGTGGTGTGGATGCAAGTTTTTGGAGGGGCGGATATTCGTTTAAAAAAAACTTGGCTACGTGTGGACTAGGCCTGAGCACATGTTAGGTGTTTAATACGCAGAATAACTGGGATCTCCTACCCTTTGATGCAGCCTCCTCAGCATCTTTATACAGACCCAGAAAAAAGAGAGCACAGCCCAGGTAGACCCACACCTCAGCAGGGCAATCAGGTTTCACAGTCAGAGATTTATACTCCTGTCGCAACATGATAGTGTCATAAAAATGTCATCTGACTAAATAGTAAAAAATTCTGTTATTCTTTTTGGCTCTGAATTTATATATTTTTTTTTACTAATACGGAAATCTGTAAACCCAGACCATTTACAGATAAGCTAAATTACCTCAATGGCTCTCTTGTAATCCCCGAGATGAAAGGCGCAGTAGCCCAGCCAGAGGTCAGCATGCTCCTCTTTCTCTCCAGTACTTCTCTGAAACTAAAGACGACACAGCAACACATCAGCAGCAGCTGCAGCCTCTCGTCACGTTAATATCTGTAGCACCAATAAGAATGTCATTCTATTTTTGGAAAGGCTAATTCTGGAATTATCTCAATCCTCAAGAGTTTTTCGACGATGAAAATTATTTTTATTGGATTCATTTAGCTGAGGTTGATCTATGGACATGAATTAAAGGTGCGTGAAGTAAGAATGACATCATGTGGTCAGATCTGGGTACTGACCATGTTTCAAAACAAAACAGTCCTCTTTGAGCAACTGTTGCCAGTTAAAGGTATAGCGGAGGATCATTTTCTTCCAGGTGGATCATCTGAACCATTAGTCTGCATAACTGTCAATCATTCTTGTGAACCATTCTTGCAAGGCAGTGTTGTTTTCGTTAACAATAATGATGACGAATTGATTTCGCTGACGCTTCTTTTTTTTCATCATGAAACAAGACTCTGACAAACTAAAAATAGCTCTTTGGTGACTAAAACATGATGAGATGAGCAGGAGTTTTCGTTAACGAGCTGAGACTAGATAGAAACTATGCTCAAAATGCTAATTTCGTGCTTGGGCCTGTGTTTTGATTGGTTGGTTGTAAATAATGACTCTAGTATGAAGCTACCTGATAGGCTACAATGGAAAAAGAAAACTTTTATTGAAAGTTTTATTAATCCATTTTCTTTGTATCGAACCACACATCTATTGATCGATATTTATCGTTATTGAATTATTGTCCAGCCTTATAGTCATTCTGGTAAGTTACAGATGGTGTTTGTTTATACATTGTTTCTTTCAAACAACCGTCACACACACACACACACACACACACACACACACACACACACACACACACACACACACACACACACACACACACACACACACACACACACAGGTAGGCTAATGCGGGTGCACTGACACACAACATCTCCTGCTAAACTTCTACTGTGGTATAACAATTTTGATTTTTATACTAGAAAATCCAGCAAATGAAACATTTACCTCTCTTTAGTACATTTATATCCGCTCACACCACAAACAGGAAAGCTGAAAATATCCGTTATACAGAGCTGCGGCGGCAACAAGTTGTTGTCAGTGCTCCAGTCGTGGGTCTTGAATATGTATTCAAACAGTTTATGATGCTGATTTAGTCCACATACCAGTCCCCGACAATTTTATTTTACATTTCCCTGTATATTCCGCATCCTTTTTGGGATTTTAACATGTTGTTTAACACTTTCTTTCACCCAAATCCGCTTCTTCTCTGCGACATACTGTTTGTTTCACGGTTTGTTTACACTCGTAAGGCCGCCAACATGTCTGCGCACATCCTGGAATGCTACGCTATGCGTAATCATGTGTGATCACAAGCCCTATATATCTGTAAAATTAACACATTTCTTATCTGTGTGCTTCCAGAAAAAGCCATGCTTTTTGGCAAAAAAAAAAAAAAAAATGCAAGAAATTACGTTGTTTTTTTTTTGCAGGTTTTATCTGAACATGTATAAGACGAACGTTTTACAGTCAGTGGGTTTGGATTATTTTATCTGCTCCTTGGTTCCTGCTTTTTAGACCAACAGCACAACAGTTTAACCCATCGAAATGTTTACGAGCATCTCTGTTGATGCTCAAGAGCAGAACTGGGTTTTTTATACTAATTCTGTAGGCTCAAACATAACTCAATAAATTAAACCAAGTAATTTCTTTATTTTTATTTAAATATTGTGTAGAATACTCTGTATGCTCTATAAGAGTCCAATCTGTTAAGGAAAGAAAATCATTCATTTCTTTTGTGAAAATCTACTGAATGATGCACAGATCTGCATCAATAAATTATATAGTGATTATAAATAAAGTAAAAAAAATAAAATAAAATACACGTCTGGGGATTATTGTTTTATTTGACTAAATCTCGGGCAGCTAAGATTGTGTCCCATAGCCCTAAAATAAATTATGTCTGTATGAAACTCAGTCCAGTAGCTCAGAGTACTCATCTGATCTATAAATTAATTTGTTAGCAACTAATCTTCTGCTTAATTTTTTTGTAAAACTGAAAACAAAATCTTTGCTCACTAAAACCTTTTTGAGATTTAGTCGACTAAAACTGACTAAGACTAAGATGCCCGCCAAAAACAACACTGATGCAAGGGCGTCATCGTACCTGCTCGTTGTCGGGTAGTTTTCACTTCCTGCGCATGCGCAAAGCGAAGGTTGGTCTCTCTGTGGCTGGTTTGCTGCTCAACAGGTAAGCTAAAGTTTGGCGTGCTATTTGGAGAATTTCATTTCAGATTACTGCTAGAAGAAGTGCTGCAAACCCGGCAGCTCCTTGCAAACAGAGCGTGCGCGAGGATATCCAAGCATTCTCACTCATTTGCATTTTTTTTCAAAACTTGGGGAGGGCGGTTCTCTCCTGAAATTCAGAAACATTCTCCGCACCTTTAAGGACCAGCAACAGATCTATGATTCTAAATGACGAGTGAAGAGGGGTTGAAAACAGTAAGTTGATAAGTAGATAAATACATTTGACTTTAATGAGATATTTTTTAGAGCCGGCTATTTTTTTCTTCTTCGACGTTAGCATTGTTAGCTTAGTGTATGGCTCTAGCCTTCTTTACCCTATGTTGGATCAAAACAAAAACTGTGACCACGTAATTCACAAATCCAGGAATCAATAAGTACCTTTTCACACTATCATCAACTCAATAGTCAACACATTTGTAAATCATATTTATGCATTTGTGTGTAAACCATATTGTTTATTGCAGCCCGATCTCAGTTGCCAAGTCTCAGAGACTTGGCAACTTTGCAGGCTCACCTATGATTGGCTCTAGAACCAGCAAGTAAGGCCCAGTCCCAATACTCACACTCCCTTGTGCCCCTCCAGTGTGTATTCGTATCCAGTGGTGCAAGTGTGTAGGGTGTTCTGATTCACATAAGTGGACCTTAGCCCTGCCTCTTTTGCACCCTTGATTTGCACTTCGCCGAGGTCCACACTGATGCAGGGAGGGAAGTACACACAATCCACTGTTGTTTTGGAATTTTGAGAAGAAGGCAGAGAAATGGCTCTAGTGCCCTTTCCAGAAATATGTAGTGTCAAGTGTGAATATCAAAATATTTAATATGTTTTATAGTGTACATAAATGATTACTATCAAACGTTTCTCTGTTGGAAAGATGCATTACGTGTCTGTTGAGAAACACTGTTACCTGATAACGGTACAGGTGTGTATTTTTGGAAATGGCATGGCAGTAATTTATTCACTCGATTTAATATCTTTCGGTTTTAAAAACATTGCAAGCACCAAATTAGCTCAAACAGCGGCTGGCATCCCCATTAAGGAAGTTGCAGAGGTAGGAGGCAGTGGTGCTAACTGATGATGCGATGTTTACAGCACACTTGTTTTCTACACACTCAAAAGCCTTACATGCACTTCCACCAAGTGCCCTTCATTGAGGACCATAGGCTGGAGTGTGGGACTGGGTCAATGATTGTGTCTCTTTGCAACATTTTTAAAAGAAGAACTTGACAACCCCCCAGCAGGCTGACCAGGGTATCTGTTTGAAAGTAAAATTCCTTTAAACATGAATGAGATATTAGACTCTTTTGTGATTATGCTACTGCACATGTCTTACTTATTGCATCTTTAATGTGTAATAAATAACTGCCTTCTACGTACCAATAAAGGTTTAAAAATGACTGGTTTTAACTTTAGAGGACCTAAAGTACACATAAAGAAACGATCTTTTACATAGATGCGATTTTCAAAGACATTTAAAAGTCGTTAGTTACCTGTAGCAGAGTCAAGGCTCCGAGATAATCCCTCTGTTGGAGATATTCTTCTAAACTTAGAACCTTGCTTTTGTTTTTCCTCTTCTTATCGCCGTTGTTCCCCGGTGTCTCTCCTCCCACAGCTGGCTTCACGCGTGAGAGGATCTAATATCACAATTAACAACATTTACCTCATATATGTCGTGTACACGTCGGTGGAGGTTAGAAAGGCAGCGTTAAAAACGGATTGATATGTACAGTATGTAAAACAAACCACGACATGTGCCTTAGTGCAAAGTTGTCAAAAAGGTTTCCTTACCATGTTAGTACTAGCAAAACTGTTACTAGGTAACCGTACACAGCTAAATCCAGATGGTCTAAATGGTCGATGACTAGTTTCACCTAATATTTAAACAAGTTATGAACCATTACCCAAACTAATTAAAATTCATAAAAGGTCCGAATTCACTTTCCGAACTATATATCTCCATGGTTATCAAGTAAAGCTTAAAAGCGTCAAACATATTCTGACACCGTTCGCTTGCTAATAGTTAAGCTAAAAGGCTAAATTTAGTTTCCGCTATAAATCTTTCAAAATAAAAGCACAAGTATCATCGCAACAGAGTTGGTCATTTTTAAAATATGCAAAGACAACAAATAAATAACGAAAATGAAAAATAAAATAACCCCAGGTTTGACTGCCGTATGTTTTTGCACTTGAGTGTTAGTTTACAGTTAAATTTTTACACGCTACAGGAACATCATTTCTTTACAACTTTACTGACTTGCTATGATCCTTGATGCTTAACAACTAGTTTAGGGTATTAATTGCAATGGCGCTGCTTCTATGTATGGGAAAGAAAAAAGCGTAGCTTTTTTAAAACTGTAACCATACAATATGAACGTCACAAAATTCAAAAAACAATTGAAATATTTTCTGATACACGTCATTACAGCCCCAGTGGCCTAATGGATAAGGCACTGGCCTCCTAAGCCAGGGATTGTGGGTTCGAGTCCCATCTGGGGTGGGAGTGTTGTTTTTAAACAAAACTGACCAGTTTGCCCTACAACTCTGTGATCAAATATTCATTGAAAAAATAAATAAATAGAAAGAAACCTTCTAATAATACTTTATTCACACTTATAAATTGAAGCTATTAAAGTTATGTTCAGTATCCACAGCTTTAAATTTCCTAAATATTTTTACAATTCTATTTGTGAGGCTAATATTTCAATTAATACACTTAACCAGTATGTTTATCTGTCTTTCATTTAACAAAGAAAAACCACTAACCTACAAAGTACAAAATCGCAAGGACACCAGATAAATCACCAAATAATTCCCAAACAGCCACTTCTACAGCTTATTGCTCCCCACGGGAATGGGTCAAATGCAGAGATGTGATTTCACCAGTGTGTGATGATGACTAACGGCATTTTAAACACTGATTATTATTTTTTACTGTATCATAGTTGTTATATGAAATATCCAGTTGTGTCTGGTGGAAAAAGATTCTGGGTGCTATATGTGAAATATTTCCTTTCTTAGCCCATAAGAAGCATTTAAATGAACAGTAAAATGACCACAATACTTTCAGTCACTGATGTCTCTTATCCAAATAAGCAGTGAAACAGATATGTTTGTAATACATTTTTTATTTATAAATAAGCTAGACTTAATAAAAATAATAATGATAATAATAATTCTCTGGGTCTGTCTAAATTGTCCTTAGGTGTGTGTGTGTGTGTGTGTGTGTGTGTGTGTGTGTGTGTGTGTGTGTGTGTGTGTGTGTGTGTGTGTGTGTGTGTGTGTGTGATTGTTTGTCCTGTGTGTCTCTGTGTTTCCCTGCGATGGACTGGCTCTCTGTCCAGGGTGTATTCCGCCTGTTTGCCCGTTGACCGCTGGAGATAGGCTGTGCCGTAACACAGTGGCTGTGGTAAAAGCCACTGTAGCTGTGCCCGTAGTAAAGTGGCTGTGGTTATAGCCACTGTGGCTATGCCCTTAGCAGCGTGGCTGTGGCCCGGACTATTGCACAGGCAAGATATGGCTTGAGCCTAGGGGCCCCGTGTGGTCTGGGGCCCCCATTGGCCATTTAAAAATATATAATTTTTATTTAAATCTACAGGTAAATATATATGCTTAGAGTGAAATGGCCCACAAAAATTGTTATCGACGCAAATTTTTTTGTGATCTTGACTCACGTAATGTGACACTTACTGCTCATGTATAGAAACAGAAAGAAAGAGTAACAGCTTAGCTGTAGAGTAGTGGCTAAAGACCCTGCCTTAACATAATGCTACGGTCAGGTCCTGTTTCTTTCAACTGCGCCCCATCACTTGTTTGAAGACAATAGTCAAAAGACCTCATCTGGAGACTGTCCTTCATGCTTTTATCACCTCACGTTTGGACTACGCCAACTCAATCCTTACTAGTGTTAGTGCCTCCTCAATTGAGCGCCTTTAGCGTGTACAAAATGCAGCAGCTAGATTTCTGACAAACACCTCCAGACGCTGTCACATTATACCCATCCTTGCCATCCTTTGCACTGGCTGCCTGTTAAATTCCGCATTCAGTTTAAGGTTTTAACTTCTGTTTTTAAAGCCCTGAATGGTCCAGCTCATGCCTATCTATCAGAACTGATCAAACCTTACACCATACCATACCATAGTTTATTTATATAGCACGTTTAAAACGCAGCATGGGAGCTGCCCAAAGTGCTGCACAGGCTAAAACAAAACGCGACCATTCTAAGGAACTAAAACAGAGGATAAAAATACCAGTCAAAGCAGATAAAACATGATGAATGCTAAGAAAACATTAAAACAATGACACAATAAAACTCTAAAACGAGTCACTGTCTAAAAGCCAAATCGTAAAAGTTGGTATATTATATATATATATATATATATATATATATATATATATATATATATATATATATATATATGTATGTATATATATATATATATATATATATATAAATAACAGACTTAATTAACAAACAAACAAAAAAAAAATATATATATATATATTTTTTGTTAATTAAGTCTGTTATAACTAACTCTGTCAACTTCTTCTATCTTGGTTGTGTTGTAGGAGGACCTGCTCGAAAATGAGATGTTACAGCTCAAGTAGTCTATCCTCATGAAAAACAGAAGTTAAATAAACAAATAAATAAACAAACAAATAAATAAATATAACCTGTTTATGGCTTTAACTCGAATTACAATCTTATTTTTGTGTATGTGCTGTCTCATGAGAAATACCCTACTGTGGGATTAATAATCTATTCATAAATATCCCTTATATGACACTTTAAAGCCTAATTTATAACCAGTGTTGGGGAGAATGTTTTGTAAATGTATTTAGTTACAGAATACCGAATGCCTGCTTTAAAATGTATTTTGTAACGTTTTCCGTACTTTGCTTAATCCTTGCACTGTATTCTAAATACTTGAAATACTTAAAATCTGCATTTACTGCAATTAAATATCACAATGTGCGTTGGTAGCTACTCCCTCAGGTAAACAGAGGACATGTTTGTGCTAAACTATATGAACTGACTGGGAAAATAAAAAATTCTTCAGATTAGATGTTGAGTCGTTGGACTCAGCTAGTAGGTTGTTAGCTGGGAGGCAAATATTGCACTGCACCATCAGATTTCAGGCACCTAGCTCCTTTTTCACAGTGAAAAATTGCTTGAATTTCCAGGAAGTTAATGCATTTTTTCTTTCACTGCTAGTAGGTTGATTTGGCTTCGGTTGTGGCTCCACCCACTCCACCTCCACGTTACTACTCGGGGGTGTAGCCTTCTCATGGTTTCAGCCATAGTGTGCAGTGGCACATTGTTTATGGGCATTATGGAATAGATGGCCTACATAACACAGACGCATGTTGCCCGAAATGAATTCATCTTTTGAGTGAAAAGTGGAAAACGCACAAATATTCCAATGGTATTACGAAAGTAACTGTATTCTAAATACCATGTTTAAAAATAGTAACTGTAATTGAATAGTTACTCATATTTATTATTCGAAATATTGTATTCTAAATACATATATTTAGTTACTCTACAACACTGTTTATAACACATAATAAGTGGATTTATTCAATGAGAATGAAACAGTGAGTAACAACATTTAATAAACACATGTACGTCTTTATTGTAACGTTCAAATTAAGTAATGTTATTAATGTGAAAATAGACTAAATTGTGTCTGCTGCAGAATATTACATTTCACACTGTGATACCTGTACGTATTAAAGCAAAGTGTTTTCAACTTTGTGCTGAATATCTTTCTTTTCTCTGCAGACTACACCCCACATTTTATTGTTTGGTTTCACTAAAATATATTCAGTCCTTCCCAAATCATAGGTTTAAATGTGTCAATGGAATCTTTTATATAAGATACATAAAGCAAAGACTTTAAAAAATCAAACAAAAAATAAAAATGTTTTAGATTACATTTTATTTCAGCCTTTATTTCACTCCAAGCAGAATGAAACCACATAAAAATGAAGATTTGTCAAGGAATTCAACTGAATTATTACACTGTGGCACTGTAGAAAATAAATGTTTTCATGAATTTAGTTATTTACTTTCAAATTTAGACGTTTATGGTTTCAGTTCAATACACTCCGCCTTCTACACGCCTGTTGATGTGTGCAACCAATCACTGGTGTGAGACGGCGCAGTAAAATTAGCATCAAGCTTGTATAAAGCTGCCTCTGTTACCTCCCGCTGGTAGTCTGCTAGTCATATCAGAACTAAAATGCCTGAACCCGCCAAGTCTGCGCCTAAGAAAGGCTCCAAGAAAGCGGTGACTAAAACCGCCGGCAAAGGAGGAAAGAAGAGGAAAAGGACCAGGAAGGAGAGCTATGCCATCTACGTGTACAAGGTCCTGAAGCAGGTCCACCCCGACACCGGGATCTCCTCCAAAGCCATGAGCATCATGAACTCGTTCGTGAACGACATCTTTGAGCGCATCGCTTCTGAAGCTTCCCGTCTGGCGCACTACAACAAGCGCTCTACCATCACCTCCCGGGAGATTCAGACCGCCGTTCGCCTCCTGCTGCCTGGTGAGCTGGCTAAGCACGCGGTGTCCGAGGGCACCAAGGCTGTCACCAAGTACACCAGCTCAAAGTAAATCGCTCCGCTTCTGATCAAACCAAAGGCTCTTTTAAGAGCCACCCACTCTTGTCTAGTGAGAAATTATCCTGGCTGTCACATTTTGCGTCTCCCTGGTCTTAATTATTTAAGGTTCGTACTCTGAAATGCTAATGCATATGCAGATTATCATGCAGCAATGTTTTACTGTTAAAATAATGTTAACTGCCAAATTGAAATTTAAAATAAAATGTACAATTTCACCCAATTGACTATCTGTAATCTGCCCTATATCTACAACACACACTGTTAAAACCTTGGTCTATTCTGCACTACTAGCAAAACAATTACTTCCAAAGGTAATTTTATATTTTACATTTTATGTAATGAGTTATCCAGAGTTGGTTTAACTTGAACGTGCAATAACAATTTCTAATGTTACAATAGTTAGGGGCAAAGAACCTGAAGTGGCAAGACAGAAGCAATGAAGAACTTGTAATGTCAACCAAAAAGTTGCTGAGGAAAGCCTTGAGGTATGGCTTCAATTAGGATCATTTGTACGGCCCTTATAACTAATTTTATTTTAGTGTTTGTGAATCTTTGGATGCTTGATTTTTTTTTAAACTTTTGGACACCTACATTGGGAATTCAAAGTGAAAGTAAAATTATGTGATTAGTTTTAGTAAATTAATGCTTTAGGCAGTATACATGTTCACAAGCCTCAGAAAATGTGCTGAAGCCTCAGTAAAATTGTTTAGGTTCCCTTTTTTTATTAGCTTTGTCTTCAAAAATCCTCCAGAATACATTTAAGAGACTGCGGTAAAAAGACTGAGACGAGAGGGAATGAGGAGGAAAAAGGCGAGAGAGAGGAGAGTGCGATGAAGACAGTGAGAAAATGAGCGCCAGCAGTCGGAAAGTGGAGATTTCTTAAAGTGTTCAGTTATTAAATCCATAGAAATGATAAATATTTGATGTATTGCATTTTTTTACAGTAGTAAATCATTTTACATATAGTTTAGCATTATTTTGGTTATAAATGTACTCTACGCAACAGAAAATCTGAGGAGCCACTTCAATCAATCAAAGCTTTATTTATAAAGCGCCTTCCGCAACCCTGTCAGGAAGCCCAAGGCGCTGAACATATGGTACAGTCATGGACGTATTTTTTTTGGGGGGGGGACATGTCCCCCCCACTTTTTCCAAAGTCAAGTTTTGACCCCTGCACTTTTTACCATCCAAAAACAATATTACCCTATATTAAATTGACACTGGTTGAGCTCTAGGACCAAGCGGAAAACAACCATTTGTGTTGAAGCCTGTTTCCCATTAGAACATACTGTAAAGATATATCCCCCCCGTGTCCCCCCCACTTCTAAAGTGAAAATTACATCCATGGGTACAGTAGAAGTACAAATATAGTGAATAAATCAAAAATAAAAGCAATTCAAATTACAAAAAAATGTGAAACATTCTAGTACAAGACAAATGGGTAAAACAAGGGATAGAGTGAACCAATGAAAACTGAAAGAAATTCAACGTAAAAGAGGGCCGAATCAAAAGGAGCCGAAAGAACTGGCTCTTTTTGGTGAGCTGAGCCAAAAGAACCGGCTCTCTAAAAAGAGCCGGAATTCCCATCACTAGGTCACAATGACAGTGATTCAGCTGGACAATTAGTGCACTAGTGATGGGAATTCCGACTCTTTTTAGAGAGCCGGCCAAGTGGCTCCTCAGATTTTCTGTTGCGTAGAGTACATTTATGACCAAAATCATGCTAAACTATATGTAAAATAATTTACTAATGTAAAAAAAAGAGCAGTATATCAAATATTTATCATTTCTATGGATTTAATAACTGAACACTTAAGAAATCTCCACTTCCCTACTGCTGGCGCTCATTTTCTCACCGTCTTCGTCGCACTCTCCTCTCTCTCGCTCGCCTTTTTCCTCCTCCTCATTCCCTCGTCTCCCTCCACTCGCATGTGCTCTGCTGTGTGTCTGTCTGAGTATGATCCTCCCTCTTCCCCACCCCTACTGCTCTGTGTGTGGACAGTCTGGACACACAGTTACACATGTTGACCAATCGCCTGTAGCTTTCACCAAGGGAGGGGGGAGGGGAGGGGACGGCTCCCAATGACGAGCCGGCTCCCGTCGTTCACTTCAAAGAGCCGGCTCTTAGAGCCGTTTCGTTAGCTACCGACACATCACTAATTCATTAACACATTTCTATTGTCTAACACATCTATGTATTCAATAAAGCGTTCTTCTATGTATGAATTCATTTCTTTTGTTGGATAGTGATTTCTCGAAAGTTAGGTTGCATGCACATCCCTGAGCTTCAATCGTCATTATTGGTTTCCATAAATAGATAAACAATTAACATTATGAATTGATTAATGACAATGTTTATAAAGCTCAGTTCTGATTGTGCTCAAATCTACCATTTTGAACTTTAAAAAAATCTAATTCAAGATTCACAAACTATGTTTTACAGATTACATTAGTGTAGAATACTCTTGTCCAGTTTGGAAAAGTGCATATTTTATTTTCATATTTAGAGCAGATTAAATATGCTCGGGGACTTGAAAAATTGGTTGGAGTTGCATTTTCTCCTCCCCCGCTGCTTGCCGGGTTACCTGTTCCCACTTCTTCTTCTCAAGTCAGAGCTTTTCTGGGTCTCTGTTCATACTACAGGCGATTTGTACACAAATATGCCTTCGTTGCTCATCCTTTGCACAGACTCACACAAAAAGATGTGGCATTCGACTGGACTGATGAATGTTCGGCTGCGTTCCAAACATTGAAAGCTGCACTAACCAGTGCTCCTATTATGGCTTTTCCCAACTTTCATCAGCCATTCATCCTCAGTACTGATGCTTCCAATTGTGCTGTGGGTTTGGTACTGTCACAGATCCAAAAGGGGGAGGAACGAGTCATTGCATATGCCAGCCATGTTCTGACCCATGCAGAAAGAAAATGGTCCACTGTATGATAAAGAGTTCTGGGCTATTGTCTGGTCAGTCAGACATTTCCGGCATTACTTAAGTTCAAACCCCTTCACAATTATCACTGATCATCGTCCACTACTCAGCATCGGGAAAATGGATGGCACACATGACCCGACAGGATGGAGAGCTCGTTGGACATTGGAGCTGGATCCATATGTGTGGACAATCATGCATAAGTAGGGACAGAAGCACGGAAATGCAGATGCTATGTCACATATCCCGACCCTAACCCAGAAGATACGGAGGAAAATTCACAACCCCCTGAAGAAGATCCTCCTGCTCCTGTCAACCTGGAACCACAGCTTCCATTGGACATAAACACGTCAGCTCAAGTTTGTACATCACAAACAGACAGTTCTGCGCCTCAACCTGACGATGCAGATGGAGATATTCTGACGCATACATTTTCTAGCTAGAGAGGTTACATTTTGGCTGAACAGTCGGCAGATCCAGTTCTTGCTGAAGTGTATACATGGGTACAGGGGAACAAAAGACCTTATCTCAGAAAAGTTAAAGGAAAGCTACAAAGAAAGCTATGGTGGCAGTTTACAAAACTTATGATTTCAGATGGGCTACTTTGTAGGCAGGCTAACACTGCACCAGGAAAGCCATCTGTCCTTCAAGTTTTGATACCCCAAAAGCTTGTTACAGAGACTTTACATATGCTGCATGGAAATCCATCTTCTGGTCACTACAGCGCTGACCGCACACTTAGTAAAGCTTTAAGTATGTGCTATTGGCCCAGTATGAGATCTGATATTGACCAGTTTTGCTCTGTATGCCCCACATGTATGGGGTGCCATTTGTAAAGTCAAACAGTCATAAACTAACAGCAATATTTTTGGTTATTTAGCATATCATAAGAAAAAAAAACAGGGAGTTCACTTTTTCAAAGTCATATTTTCATCATGTTATTCATACGTTTATAAATGTTAAAGTTTCCAAATAAATATTTAGTTAGCAAGCTAAATATTTAATTTGTAGTTAAATATTTCTTTTGTAAACTAAATATTTAGGTCTGATCTAAATATTTAGTTTGTAAAATAAATATTTAATTCACTAACTAAATATTTAATTTACTAATTAAATATTTATTTTGGAACTAAATATTTAATTTGTAAATTAAATATTTATTTTCCAAAATAAATGTTTAGATCCCAGCTAAATATTTATTTTGGAGCTAAACATTTAGTTTGCAAAATCAGTATTTGGGAAATAAATATTTAAGTCTGACCCAAAAATATAAAATATAGTGTGGAGCTAAATAACATCGTGGAAAATAAATATTTAGCTGGTACTTAAATATTTAGCTAATATGCAAATTTGCTTGCCAATAAAGCCCCATTCCCACCTGTACCGGGTCGGCCCGGGCTGGGCCGGCCCCAGCCTGGCCCGAGTGCTTCCACACCCTCCTCACGGCCCTGCTCCGGAATGCGGACATGGGGGCGGTCCCCAGAAATCGGCGGGAGAAAGTGGCGCTAAGATGTCAGTGATGTCATATATCAGCAACTATTCAAGCCGCCCTGTGTTGTTGACACTATTGTAAACAATGGAGAACCTCGTAGTGATAGTTTTCATGGTTCTGCGCTTGTGGCTCGTTTTGGGGGCCAGACTCCGCGCCAGACAGGCCGAAAGGCGTCGGCTTCACCAGCTGAGGAGGGATGAGAGGAGGATGAAAAGGGATGAGAGGAGGATGAAATCTGCAAAGCGTCGCCGAGTCATGCAGGAAGCCATGCTGAAGCAGTACAACACATTGCTGCGATTACGACAGCGCAGACGACGCATCCTGGTAATTGCTAAAATTCTAATTCTGACGTGCGTGTTTAATACATTTCAAGTTAATAAAATACGTTCAATTTCTTTAGATGGCTATTTTGGAAGGCCCCAGCCGCAGATGCGCGATCTGGTCACTCAACCGATCGTCTGACTGGTGGGATAATTACGTGCCTCGTTACACGGAAGCGCAGTGGTTGCAGCACTTCAGAATGTCTGAGGAGACGTTCATGTTCCTGTGCAACAAACTGCGTCCAGCATTGCAGCGAAAGGACACTTTCTTCCGTGAGTGTGTGCCTCTGAGGAAGATTGTGGCTATTGCTCTGTGGAAATTTGCTACAGGTTCAGATTACAGACCCATCAGTGTTCTGTTTGGTGTTGGCATCTCAACTGTTGCCAAGTGTGTGAAGGACTTTTGTGCTGCTGCAGAAGCATTGCTGTTGCCAGAACTGATTCATTTACCCGATGAGGGTAAATTTCGGGAGATAGCATCCTATTTTGAGAGCAGGTGGGGGTTGCCACAGTGTGTGGGTGCTATTGATGGCTCACACATCCCCATCATAGCACCCAGAGACTTTCACACAGACTATTTCAACCGTAAAGGGTGGCACTCACTCATCCTGCAAGCTGTGGTTGATGGAAAGGGACTGTTTTGGAACGTTTTTGCAGGGCTTCCAGGGAGCATGCACGACGCGAGTGTCCTGAGACTGTCCTCCATCTGGGATTTGGCAAGCCGTGGAAATCTCTTCCCTGACCATTCCATCCAAATTGCTGGCATTGACTTTGGATACTGCATCCTGGGTGACTCTGCTTACCCGCTACAAGACTGGCTGCTGAAACCCTTCACAGACACTGGGCGTCTGACAGAGCAGCAACTTCTTTATAACAAGAAGTTCAGCCGGGCACGTGTGGTGGTTGAAAATGCCTTTGGTAGGCTGAAGGGAAGGTGGCGTTGCCTGCTGAAAAGGAATGACTGTGATGTCAGTCTGGTGCGTTCCATGATTCTGACCTGCTGTGCCCTGCATAATCTGTGTGAGAGCCATGGGGAGCATTATGACAATGTGTGGACGACTGAAACAGAATACCCTGAACCTGTGGCTGCACCCCCCACCGCCACAAAACACAGGAGATGTGGGAGGCAGAGCAAAGCGTGATGCTCTGATGATGCACCTTGTGGGGCAGCAGTGATTTAATTTCATTTGACTGAATGTTTTGCCCAAATAAAGTTTTCTCCACGCAGCTAATGTTTGACCCTTACGATTTTTAATGCACCACCATCTAAACATTGTAAACATGAGCAAATACATTTCATGAGTTTGTATTAAGTCAAGTGTGGACTGTACACATTTGAGCTTCTGGGACTTCTAAACACGCCTGCTGACATAAAGGAAATACTCTTAAATCCAAATAAATTATATGGACATCATGTCCAAATGAATGCAGATCAGCTAGATAAATTTGACTTAAGCAATTGTTTTATGCACATCCAAGGCTTAGCCATGACTCAAGTCGTTATGGCACGTGCAGGTAAATATTTCGACTCTACATTGCCTGACAAAAGTTCTTAATAGCCAAGTGTGGGGGGCACATTTTAGCTTCTGATCCTGCTCTACACTCCTGACATAACATAATCCTGTCTACACTGACACCTACCTGGTATTTATTCCTATATAAATCTGAGATGAATAGAGCAAATACCCAAGGCTGTTGTATGCTATTTTAGCACACAGCTATATATTGGAACCATGACTGGACCTTTCCACTTCACATTCTGTGAAAAGAACAATGATGGATTACACGTTGCATTGTCAAACACTTTATTGCACACCTAACATAATAAAAGGAAATCGAGTCATTTGGTTGATTTATCAACAGCAGACACCAAACTGCGCAGCACATCCAGAAAGGAGTCATTGAATTGCTGCTGTGCCATCCTCTCCTCTCGTCTCTCAGCCCGCTCCTCGCGTCTCTCCTCCCTGTCCAGGCGTCTGTCCTCCCTGTCCAGGCGTCTATCCTCCGCATCTGCCTCCATTTGCTGCTCCATTAAGCTGTTCATCCTCCTTGTAGTCTCCAGGAACCCCGCGTCACTCTCCACCAGCGTCTCCAACAATGGGGACACGCTGGTGCTCCCCCCGCTTCCTTTTTCCTGAACAAACGCCAAGAAGATGTATATGTAATCACACGTGCTTGTCATATTTTGATGTTGTTGTTGCAAATGAACTCACCGTAGCGTGGTCTGCTGCCCACCGACGGCGCTGAGACGCTCGGGCTGCAGCTACGCCCGCTGTCGGCAGATGAGGGCCCAGCGTCCATGTCCCCGGTGTCGGGCACGTCCTGGCTCCCATCGGCGCACATTTCCAGAGTTACCTCTTTTACAAAGAGAAAACAGTTACTTAATATGCACAAACACAAGTACTGACCGAAGAAGTTAATGGGCAAGCTAGGCTAGTAGGCATGCCACACCTAGCCTGGAGTTAGCCTAGCCTTTTGTCGCCTAGCCTGTTGTTGTTATGTCGCACATCAGCGCTACCTAAAGCTAGTGTAACCCAGAAGCTAGAACCTTAATGAGGTATTAACTAATTGGCTTACTAATATGATCCATCCTCAATTTAGATAAAATATAAAATATAAATTAAGGAAATTAACAATACTAATTAATAGATATCTAATTAACTAATAGATAATTTCATAATGAATTATTGGAAGGGTGAATAACTAAAATAACGAGTTTAATATTAAACATCGGTTAAAACAAGAATCTTGAACATCACTAACAGAAACAGAAGAGGAAAGCTGTATACTATTGGTCCAGGTGGGAATCTGAAATTTCATTGGCTGAGAGAAATAAGTCCCGCCTCCGCGAAATAAAACCGTGCGACGCAGCTGAGCGAGAGGAGAGACAAACGGCTGTGCAGCACGCAGATACAGAAAGCAAAGACTGAGCGGTTAGAGAGAGAGAGAGAGAGAAAAAAAAACAATGGTCGAGGCCGTGAAGAACCCTGATTTGGGTGCCGCATAGATAGAGGGAGAGGCGGACTTGACTCCTTCTAATAAGAGCTAGGAACTTGGAACCAACGCGGTGAGTAAAGAAAAAAGAAGAGAAAAAGCTAACGATGCAACTTAAAAAAAAAGGAAACTTAAATAGCTTATCAAATTAATTCCATTCTTATAGATTTGTGTGGAGACGACAGAGTGAACCAATCCTCTGTAGGAGGGAACCGTTGGAGCGCGTTGGTGAGTGAATGAGATTAAATTCAGTAAATTATTAAATTCAAAAAGCTAATTACAGCAACCGAGGTGACAGCAGTGGGCTGCTAGACGTTAGATCCCAGGAGTTAACATCTCAAACTACCAGTTAACGGTGGTAGGGCATATAGGAGTTAACGGCTCAAACCGCCAGTTAACGGCGGTAGGGCATATGGGATTCCCAGGAGTTAACGGCTCAAACCGCCAGTTAATGGTGGTACGGCCTAGATGTACAAGGTCCTCAGGGGCGTTATAGCTAACGCCATAGAATTAGCAATGCGTCCCTTAACCAAACATTTAATAATAAAAAAAAATAGATAAATAAAAATAAATAAAAGCTAACTGATTAGGGAGGAATTATTTTACAAAGGTGGACCAAAGGACCAGAATTTATATTTTGTTTAATTTTGTTATAGAAAATTTTATTTATTTATTTATTTATTTGTTTGTTTATTTATTTATTTATTTATTGTGTTACAGATATACAAGGTGTCACAATGCTGTATAGAAACACAACTAAATGTATCCTTGTTGTCATGAATGTATTTCTTGTCGAATAGTGTAGAGTAATAGAATCTAACTGAGCCTATTGAGCTGAACAATTGTTGTCATATGTAATTATATTTCCAGAGCTACTGAGAATTATTTTAATAGACAATCAAATTGATGTTATGTTAGTTGAACTGTGAACCCAAACATGATTGGCTATGCCAATAGAGTGAAGCATTTGTTTAAGTCTGTAAGACTTTATGCTGTGATGTGACGAGAAGGGTCGATGCCAACTTGCTAACAGTCCTGTTGTTTACAGGCTGGGTTTTTTTTTTCCTTGGGTTTGATCCCGACTCCTATGATCACTCACTTGGAACGAGAACTGGATTTCTTCCTGACGAGGGAGATGGCGAGCCTTAACCACTGAACGAACCAGGACATCTCAAGTAACTGAAGAGCAGACTGCTCTCTTCTGTGAACAATCTCAACGGTGCGGTAGGAAAAAATCGCACCACCGGACTCTGACTTTCACCCCAAGCGTGGGGATTTGACTTGACGCCGGCTGACTTGTGACTCATATGATCAAATCTCATACCGAGCATTTTACTATTGTCGATTGTTTTCATCTGTTTTTGTGTGTTATCTTTATGTGTTATATCTCCCATTATTATTAAAATTTAGTATATAAACCGTTTCATGCTATACCCGTGACTCCAGTCATTCTTAAACAACCTCCAATTCTCCCCGAACCTAATTATTGGCCCATTTGTTTATTTTTTCTTTTAATTATCTTATTGTATCCTGTAATCCGGTTACACTAGCACAGCATTTCGTCCGCACTATAGTACAGTGTAGCACGAACGGAGGTCATATTATTACTTATTATGATTAGTGCTCACTCACCGTTGTCCTGAGGTCCAGTGTTAGCTGGAGTGGCTGTGTCCACGCCACTCTCGCGGCCATTGCTCACAGGCCTCTCACCATAAATGGCGTCCATTTCAGCAAACCACTTCCACTGCCGCCTGTCTGCTCCACTCCTGCTGTTGTGGTCCTTGACGGACCTGTACTCAGCCTTGAGCTTTTTTATTTTTTCTCGGCACTGCTTCGAGGTGCGTTCAAAGCCGTGGGTGAACATCGCCTGTGCAAGCCCCTGAAATATCTTCTCATTACGCACCGTGCCATCCAGTTCGCGCTGGATTCTCTCGTCGCTGAGCAACGAGAGGAAGGTTTTAACCTCTTCATTGCTCCAGGGGTTAGGAGATGAGGTCTGGGAGCAGGGAGAAGCCATCATGTCAACACTGGTGAGTTTGGAGGTTTGAGTCAGGGCGCGATTCTGTGACATCACTAAATAACAACGCAGGGCCAATCAGACGATGTTATTGAAGGGGATGGTAATACATGGCCTGACCAATCGGTGGACAGTGGGCGTGTTGGGCCAGGTCAGCCTGAAGCAGTACCCCTCGGGAAGAGGGCCGAGAATGGGCCTTGGTTGGCCTGGGAAAATTCCAGGCCACCCAGGTATGTAATCAACCTACGCTGCCCGGCCCGGGCCGACCCGGTACAGGTGGGAATGTGGCTTAAGTGGAAGGTGGTTACCAAAATAAAAGCTGGATCTAGCTAACTTCTTTATAAACTCTTGCTCCGAACCAGAACTTGTTTTATCTCCGGTTCTATTCTTCTGAACATGTCCGACTTGTTGGACAGCATTCTTTTTTCTTTTTTTTTGTGGTCCTCCATTTTAGGATGAGATTTATGGTTTTTCTAGGACTGAAATGAGGACATTTCATTTAAAGAGAGGGAAGAGTGTAGGATGAGATTTATTGTTTGTGTCTGGTGAATGTCTGGCGGAGTGATACACCCGAGAGAGGGTGCTGTTTGGTCAGTGGAGAGTCAGCAGGGAAAAAAATAACGGTTAAAGTTATGGTTGCAGCTCTGATGAAGACGTTTCCCCGTGTCGTTTCTTCGATCTCTCTCTACCCTTGACCCTCGAGTATAGTAACATTCAGCTCATCCAGAGTGTTACACTAGGTTTGAGGAATACTGTAAATTGTTTTGCACTGTGGGCAACTGACTCAAATGAATTTAAAAAAATGTGTTTTGGTGAGTCAGTTCAGTAAAAAGAATCAAGTCAACATCAAGGATTTAGTCCAATTCAAGTGGAAAATCATTGTGATTAGATACATGAAATGAGTGATGCATTAAAGTACAAGAGACCCAAATTATTAACAAAAAAATACAATAATCTAGAAAAAGACAGTTATACCAGGGTTTCCAGTCTGCATCTTGAACATATTGCACTGACACAGGAACTAGTTGGTTTTCAAACACAGCTTCAGGATTTTCAGTGACAATCACTTAATAACCGCTTGACAAAGTACTGAGGACACTTTTCCTTTCACTTCACGTCAAACTTGAATTAACAGGGTTAGGGTTGGCATTTGATACTAGGATTATTTCTCATTAGAAAAAGTGGGTGGCTCTTAAAAGAGCCTTTGGGGGGTTCGTGACGTTAACCAGGAGTTTACTTGGAGCTGGTGTACTTGGTAACAGCCTTGGTGCCCTCAGAAACGGCGTGCTTAGCCAGCTCACCGGGCAGCAGAAGGCGGACAGCGGTCTGAATCTCCCGGGAGGTGATGGTGGAGCGCTTGTTGTAGTGCGCCAGACGAGAAGCCTCAGAAGCGATGCGTTCAAAGATGTCGTTAACGAACGAGTTCATGATGCTCATGGCCTTGGACGAGATGCCGGTGTCGGGGTGGACCTGCTTCAGGACCTTGTACACGTAGATGGCATAGCTCTCCTTCCTGGTCCTCTTCCTCTTCTTTCCTCCCTTGCCAGCGGTTTTGGTCACCGCTTTCTTGGAGCCCTTCTTGGGCGCAGACTTGGCAGGTTCAGGCATTTTACGATAGCAAAATCAAACGACAGTAACGCTGAGTGCTACGGAGACTTCTTTATACAAGCTTGAGGCTAATTTTCCTGCTCCATCTCCCGCCTGTGATTGGTTGAATACATCAGCTAGTAAATAGGAGGTGGGGTTTGTTAATCTAAACAGCGGTTCCTGATGGCATTTTTTGTAGAAAGGTTCAGTAATATAACATTTTAAACACACAGAAATCGCTAATATGTTTCTGTTCAGTCCCAGACCCTACCTGAAATCTATGCAGCAATGCCAGTTTGTCCATAGTGTTCAGAAATTAGATCATAAATGAAAAAATACTTCCAAAAACTATTGACATTTAAGGAGCATTTCCTTTAAACAGCATCATATATTATATGTACTTTAAAGTAATTGTTCTGTTCTGTTCTGATTAATTTCCCAACCAATGAATCAAAAACTCTCATAAAATGAATAAAGCTGAAGATAGTTTAAATAAAATACTAATTGTTTTTTATGACAAAATAAAAAATTTAAGCAGGTCGAACTGAAGTAAAAATTTTTACAAACTGAATCCAATCTGCATTTAATTTTTGAAACCCCGCCAAGGGTCTCAGCCAGCGCGGACCTCCCTGTCCCGGTATCGACCGAAGTGGGCTAAAGAAGTCCCGTCTTTTCAGCTGCACAAAACACCCCCAGGCATGAAGATAGAGGCATTGTTTCTTATTTGTAAACCCGTGGACTCGATGTACAGGCAGGCTGGAGTTTGTACAGCCTTCTCAAACAATGGTTTATCAAAATGAACACGATCCAAAACTAGTACACACACACTGACTCGATAACACAACCTCTCTACCCTAAAACTACACACTCTCTACGATGAGCTGAGGCAGTGCCTGGCTTCTTTGGTTACGTCAGTGGTTAAGATTTAGAAAAACAGAGCATTTTTAGAAAATTTGCTGAGAAAGGCCACTTTTTACTTGAAAAACTGCAATGTTATGAATTTTAAAATGAAATATGAATTAGAAAAAAAATTGACCTGCAATTTGCTCTATAACATCTGTCCCACCCATGATGAATTTTTAATGAATATTTTCATAAAATGAAATGACAAAAATTGTTTATTGTGACTGTAATGCATTAATGTACAGTTAAATTGTTTGACTACATGTATAGTCAAGAAGCTTTAATAAACAAAACTTCTACAATTTGTGATAAGAGTGTAAAGCAATAAAGCACTTTAAAATTACAATATCAAGGTTCTAAGTGTGGCCCATTAAAAACCCTGTACCATAGGACAAGGGCACCTTAAAGTAATTGGTCAAGGCAAACAGTTTTTGAATGTCACGTGTAAAACAGCAATAAAATCTCAGCTGAAAAAGGTTTTGGGATTTTCTAGAAAATCCAATGTCTTTAAGTAGCGCTCTCAAAACACAGGCAGGCCTCTATTTCTATTTGAGCAAAATGAACTAATTGTTCGCTGGAGTTTTTGACAATTAAAATTGCGCCCACATTTTCAAAGTTAAACACATTTCTTTTAACAACGGTAGTTTCTGCTTCAGCCCTCTCCCCCCTCCTCCTGCGCAGCGGCCGCAAACTCACTGATGCGCCTGCAGCCTCTCGGAGTTCCTGCTGCTCTAAACATTAAAATAATTATTTCATTTTCTGTTCCTCACTTCTGATTACCTTCAATGGTGTCTGTTTGTTGCAACCACCAGGTACAAAAACTAACTTGTTTTTATTTGACTATTTTTCTGTCCTGCCTGTTTATTATCTTCCTGCATCTCCTCTCAATCCTAAAGAAAAACTGCTACCTGGGTTCATATATATTCACCTCATGAGTTACCTTTGAACTGCAGTTCTAAAAGATCTACCGACCGCAAAAACAGCGGAGCGCTCGCTGTTTGGCGGCCGTATCAGTGATCAGTGCGTTGGAGGACAAGGTGTTGCGCGCAGCGCCCCGCTCCACAGCATGCAGCGAAACGCATCAGGCGCAAATAAAAGACAGAAAACATTAAAGGAAATGAACCGACATGAACAATCGCGTGTTAAATTAGTTTTTGAGGTGGCGACACCTGATTGTTACTGTGTCCGTGCTCAGGAGGCAGATCTACTGACCGCGAAAACAGCGGAGCGCTCCCTGCTTGGAGGCCGCATCAGTGATCTGTGCGTCGGAGGACAAGGTGAAGCGCCCCGCTCCACAGCAGCGATACACATCAGGCGCAAATAAAAGACAGAGAACATTAAAGGAAATGAACCGACATGAACGGCGTCAAATCAACAAAGAAATTAAATTAAATATTTCCACAGTTAAATCAAACAAATGACAATGAATAACCACATCTAACTGCGGCAGCTACAAGATGTATCATTCAAAAATCATGTCCAGACAGTTTCTCATAAAATTACTAGTTGTTTACGAACACTGTACTGTTCTATCAATTGTTTTGACCTTGCAGTACAACATATTGCAAATCAGCTTCTGCTTCCTATTTTAGATTATGCAGATATAATCTATCAGAACTCTTCCTCTACATGCCTTCATTCCTGGATGTTATCTACAACAGTGTTTGTCGTTTTGTTTTACGTTGTCCATTCTGAACCCATCATTGTCAAACATATGAATGCCTTTCATGATACTCACTGAAAGCTAGACATCAACATCATTGGTAATTGCTTTCTACTTTTAAATGTACTCCGATTTTCCTTATTTGAAAGTCTTGTTAGTTCCTGTGATCCCTGAGCATCAAACTTGATCTAATCATCTGTCATTTGTTATTACCCGGTTTAGAAAATAAGTGGGGAGACATGCCATTTGTGTTAAACTCCCTCTGACTAGAATAAGTCCGAGGTCCATTTCTTCAATTTGTCGGTTTAGAAATAATCTTTACCAGCATTTATTAGTGATTCACGAACGAATTGAATCTTTTGAAACGATTTTCAAAGTGAATGATGAGAGCCGAGTCCCTGCAGAGAGCCGTTCATCTGAACAAACCTCCCTTGAAGTCGGTCGAACTCACCCGCTCAAACTCCTCCCACTGCTGTGACCACAGATAAGAATTTAAATGTAGCTACAATTGTATTTCCACACTTTATCAACATTATTTAATACCAGTCTTAACATGTAGATTTCTTTAATCTTTTAAATGTTTAGACCAAAGGCAATTTAATTGCATACAGGAAGTGGACAATTTCTCATTTTTCAAAAGTTAGTGGCCCTGAAAAGGGCCTTTTTGGGTATGACTCAGAATTACAATTTAACCTCCGAAGCCGTACAGAGTGCGTCCCTGTCTCTTCAGAGCGTAAACTACATCCATGGCAGTTACAGTCTTCCTCTTGGCATGCTCGGTGTAGGTGACTGCATCACGGATGACGTTCTCCAGAAACACCTTGAGCACCCCACGGGTCTCCTCATAGATGAGACCAGAGATACGTTTGACTCCACCACGGCGAGCCAGACGGCGGATGGCAGGCTTGGTGATACCCTGGATGTTATCACGGAGAACCTTACGATGACGCTTGGCGCCTCCTTTTCCGAGTCCCTTGCCTCCCTTGCCTCTTCCAGACATGGCTATAAGAGTTGTAGTTTATCGAAAGGTAATACTGTAGAGGCTCAAGAGCCTTTATGTCACACTAAAGGACGTGTTAGAGAACAGGAGCATCTGCTGACTTTTTTCCTGTTTTGTTGTAGGGCCATCAAGTGGTCTTAATAGGATTCATTAACACATTTATATATGTTGAAACTTTTTTTCCCCCTGTAGATTGGCTAACAACGCAGGGTTTTTGTACACTATGTTAAACCGTCTATAACGTAAATCAATGTTTAATTAGTTAGAACAGTATTTTTGTAATCTGCAGTTAGGGGATTTCAGAATACTTCCAAAACTGTGCATGAGTCTAGTTTCATTTACAATGTTACTTTGTACTAATAATTATGTTACATATTAATGACTTCCTGTACTTTGATACTTTGTATCTGCTGAACACTACCATGTATTCAGGATTTCAGATCTTCTGTAGTAATCATTCTTCTATCCAAGCATTTATGTGTAAGATTTCCTGAAATTTAGGGTGTATGCACATTTTATTGGTTTCCAAAAATAGATGAACAATTTGCATTATGAATGAATAAATGAGATTGTTTGAACATGTGTGTTTGTGACTTAAAAGTTAAACAAAGATCAATGAACCAGGTAATTATACAGAAAAGACATACTTTGAGCAGAACAAAATAACAATAAAGCTGTTCTGTTCTGTTCCACTAATTGTGCTCAAAGCTACTTTATTTTTTTTTTAACTTTCAAAAGTCAAATACAAGATTGACAAACTGTTTTACAGATTCCATTAGTAGAATACTCTGGTCTAGCTTTAGTTAGAGCATAAATGCTCTAAAAATGCTCAGGGACTGGAAAAAGTGGTTGAAGTAGCCCTTTCAGAATGGGAAACAAAAATGCAACAAACTTCAGCTTTTGTCATGCAAGCTGATGATGTGGAATGACCTTTTTACATTTTTATATACTGAGAAAATTAACGAATGTAGCTTTAAAGGTACTGAGGTGTATTAATAAACATACACAAGTCATGTTTTAGATTAAGTAGAAACATTTAATTGCTAGAATGTTACTAGTGCAACAATGTTTATTTCGTTAAAGTCAATGTTTGAAACGAACCGGAGTTATAATATATTAGCCTGGCAAGCCCTTTGCATAGCAAGAATTTGGTCTAGTTCACTAGGCTAATAATATATTATATACGTTTTTAATTCTTTTTTTACAGAAGTTTCACCTTAAAATTTGAGGTCTGCGTGATCACAGGTATGTTTAATGTTTTAACGACTCTTATTTGAAAAGTTAGCATTAGGAAATGTATATAATCTGACCTACTTGAGATTGATGGGTAATAATTATTTGTGCCCATGTTAAATTTATTTTTAATTTAAGCATTTTTTTTCCTTGCAATGAATTAAAATGTGCAAATCATCCATGAATTGAATTGTATGTTCAACATAAGCAGCTAAAGACCAGTTTCCAAGTGTAAAATAATTTAGACAGTTGATAGTTGACCTTGATGGCTAAAAGTAAATCTGTTAAATCCGAAGACAATATTGCAAAAATTGAAATACATTTTCAAAATGTAAAAAAATTAATCTGTTAATACAGAAAAAGCTCTTTAGATGATATGGTGGCTCTTAAAAGAGCCTTTGTGGAGCTGTGATGAGAAGTGAGGAGTTCACTTCTTCTTGGGAGCGGCCTTCTTGGCTTTGGGTTTGGCTGCCTTCTTAGCTGGTGCCTTCTTGGCTGCAGGAGCCTTTTTGACCACCTTCTTGGGGCTCTTGGTGGCTTTCTTGGGGCTCTTGGCTGGCTTCTTGGCCGCAGCGGGCTTCTTGACCTTCTTGGGGGACTTCTTAGCAGCTGCGGGCTTCTTGGCTGCTGCTGCTGCAGCTTTCTTGGGCTTCTTGGCCGCTGCGGGTTTCTTGGCTGCGGGCTTCTTAGCTTTGGGAGCCACGGCTTTCTTTGCGGGCTTCTTGGCTTTAGTCTCCACCTTTTTGCTCATCTTGAACGACCCGGAGGCACCGACTCCCTTAGTCTGGACCAGGGTGCCTTTGGACACCAGGCTCTTGATGGCGGTCTTGACGCGGGCTTTGTTCTTGTCCACATCGTATCCTCCAGCAGCCAGAGCCTTCTTGAGGGCAGCAGCAGACACACCGCTGCGCTCCTTGGACGCGGCCACAGTTTTCACGATCAGCTCACCTACGCTGGGACCAGCCTTCTTCGGCTTGGCGCTCTTCTTCTTGGCTGCTTTGGCCGGAGCGGCGGCGGGAGCTGGAGCAATTTCTGCCATTTTCTTCTTTCTCTGTGTTCGTGTAGAAACCACAACTCAAACGAGACTCAGACTAATTGAAGAAACTCCGTGAGCTACAGGCTGTACTTAAACACGCCATGAGAACCGTGAAGACTCAACTTTCTCTGCGGCTCTTGTTGACAACATGGACGCGTTCTGTTTGTGTTTTCTCTTCACCATAAAACTGGATAAATACGAGCGCGTGAGCAGCGCAGCATGCTGTCAGAGTACGAGTCTACAGCGGACTTGTGTCTCTTCATGTTCAGTTCATGCTGGGCTCGGATGCTTTCTGCATTTTGATGCTGGAGCTTAATAACTCCACCGATTCACCTCCGGACTCGGCGCCGATGAGCTACTTTTCCATCTCTTATTTATTCTACAATCACGGTACGCGCAGTAAAACGCGTCATAATGCAAGTTTACATGTTATTTTAGAGACACAGACATAAAACAACCACCTGCTGAGAGTACATTACTAGAAAATGAACATTTTGTTGCAACATCAAACACACTTGTTGAGCCAGTCAGAAGCTGTCTGCTGCAGATGATCTCTCTGCTACAAGTCCCCGATGAAGGCTAAATAAAAATAAGATTCGTATTTTAAGTCACTGCAACTGTTTTTCTTTCACATATGAAAATTTAGCAATTATTTAGCTAAAACCCTGGCAAAGTGGCTGACAGGATTTTCATCAGCAGGACTGAATAAATTGAAGCACTGATCAGAACAAGAGATGGATGCTCTCAGAGTTTCTAACAGACCTAAACTTTATACTCAATCAACTTTGAATGAACTAAAGCATGTAAAGCTTTACTTAACTCTACATTTTTCCTGCTCAGGTCTTTCCATGCACATGCCTGAGATGTAACTGCAGCCTTTTCTGTTTTTCCCATCCTAACACAAAGCTCAACTTTGAATAAAATTGCTGCTGCGTGGCTGCAGCATGACCCAAGTCTGGAACATCAAAATGACAGAATTAAACAAATGTATACGCTTTATTTCATGCTTCAAATTAACATTTCATTCTAATTCATCTGTATTTTCCCACTGCATATTAGTATAAACTGTATTTCTCTAAAATTAACACGATTGTACTCTGAGCACGCTAAAAAAAGAAACCTATGCTATACTAGTGATGTGTCGGTCGCGAACGAACCGGCTCTAAGAGCCGGCTCTTTGAAGTGAACGACGGGAGCCGGCTCGTCATTGGGAGCCGCCCCTCCCCTCTTGCTTTGGTGAAAGCTACAGGCGACTGGTCAACATCTGTAACTGCATGTCTAGACTGTCCACACACAGAGCAGTAGGGGCGGGGAAGAGGGAGGATCAGACTCACAGCAGAGCACATGAGGAGGAGGAGGAGGAGAGGAGAGGAGAGGAGAGGAGAGGAGAGGAGAGGAGAGGAGAGAGAGAGAGAGAGAGAGAGAGAGAGAGAGAGAGAGAGAGAGAGAGAGAGAGAGAGAGAGAGAGAGAGAGAGAGAGAGAGAGAGAGAGAGAGAGAGAGAGAGAGAGAGAGAGAGAGAGAGAGAGAGAGAGAGAGAGAGAGAGAGAGAGAGAGAGAGAGAGAGAGAGAGAGAGAGAGAGAGAGAGAGAGAGAGAGAGATGAAGACGGTGAGAAAATGAGCGCCAGCAGTTGGAAAGTGGAGATTTCTTAAAGTGTTCGGTTATTAAATCCATATAAATGATAAATATTTGATATATTGCTTTTTTTTTACATTAGTAAATCATTTTACATATAGTTTTGCATTATTTTGGTTATAAATGTACTCTACGCAACAGAAAATCTGAGGAGCCACTAGGGAGCCGAAAGAGCCGGCTCTTTTTGGTGAGCTGAGCCAAAAGAACCGGCTCCCTAAAAAGAGCCGGAATTCCCATCACTTTGCTATACTCACCCTGCCATGCAGGTACAGTTGGCTGTGAAGACGTAGTTCTCTGGTTTGTTTACTATGACCCAAGCCTCGTACATAGCAGTCTTGTGTCCTTGTCTTTGGCTAGGAAGGACTTCTGCCATCAAGACGCAAAACTCAGAGTCTATGTCGTGATATTTTACTTTCTGTACATGGCCACAGACAACATAGTTGTATGCATCTAACGATTTGTATGCCCGTAGCTTCTCATGTGTGTACTTACTGGGCCTCTCCACTAAAACCGTATATATATCGGGCCACTGGATTTCTGGCCACGCACCTACATCTTCCACCCATTCCGTAATGCCACAGGGATCCGGGAGTCTGTTGCCATTCGTTAAAGTGAGTTTAATAATACAACATTCAAGATTTGCCGGTGATACACCCGCAGCGTAGCTTGATAAAGCCTGAAACAACGCCATTCTGTTGCCAAGCTGCGCGCGCATTCGCGCTGACGTCATATTGTTTACAAACAGTAAAAGGGTCTATAGGGATGATTACAAATAAAAAATAACTAAAATACCTATGACAACTTGGATGTTTCTCTATGTTTTTGCCAACTTATACAATACTAACATATTGGGCCTTGGTATGAAAATCCTAACTAACTATTAGTGATGTGGAGGTCGCGAATGAACCAGTTCTAAGAGTCGTCTCTATGAAGTGAACGACGGGAGCAGGCTCGTCATTGGGAGCCGTCACCCCATTACATAGGCGTAGCCGTGGCCGCCCGCCACGACTGAAATCCCAGCGCCGCGCCTACAAGATCCCGTTTTATAGATTAAAAAATAATAATTGAGACTTGAGATGTGTCATAATCCCCCCCCCACCACCACAGCTGAAATAATTCCTAGGGGAAACACTGCCCTACCTCCCCTCTCTCCTTGAGAGGAAAGTGTGACGAAGACAGTGAGAAAATAGCGACAGTCGAAAGTTGAGATTTCTTAAAGTGCTCAGTAAATCAAATCTATATAAATGATAATTTTATTCATTGCATTTCTTACATTAGTAAATAATTTTACATGTCGTTTTGCATTATTTTTAATGATAAATATACTTCACGCAACAGGAAATCTGAGGAACCACTTGGGAGCCGAAAGAGCAGGCTCTTCTTGGTGAGCTGAGCCAAAAGGACCGACTCTAAGAAAAGCCGGACTTCACATAACTACTAAATATTTTCTTATAGTACTCTACAGAGCAGGATCAAAATAAATTTAAACCATATTAGTTAATATTTTATATAAAGTTTTTCAATTTCCAATGAAATACAGCACCCGTAGGACGCCTGTTACGATATAACAATTGGTCATTTTGAAGCGATAAATGAATATCAGCGCGACTTAGATTCTAACCAGACAATAACAAGCCCTCTGATGAAGCAGTAAGTGGCTCTTAAAAGAGCCGTTGTGGTGATATTGAAGCTGGAAGACTTTATGCTCGCTCTCCGCGGATGCGGCGGGCCAGCTGGATGTCTTTAGGCATGATGGTGACCCGCTTAGCGTGGATGGCGCACAGGTTGGTGTCCTCGAACAGGCCCACCAGGTAAGCCTCACTGGCCTCCTGCAGAGCCATGACGGCGGAGCTTTGGAAGCGCAGGTCGGTCTTGAAGTCTTGAGCGATTTCTCTGACCAGGCGCTGGAAGGGCAATTTGCGGATGAGCAGCTCGGTGGATTTCTGATAACGACGGATCTCTCGGAGAGCCACGGTACCGGGCCTGTAACGGTGAGGCTTCTTCACACCGCCGGTAGCCGGAGCACTCTTCCTGGCTGCCTTGGTGGCCAGCTGCTTCCTGGGGGCTTTGCCACCGGTAGATTTGCGAGCGGTCTGCTTGGTTCTAGCCATTTTGAGTAGTTTGTCAGTTTGGGACTGAAGGAAATATAACCTGAACGAGCCGAGAGTCGCTGCTCTTAAAGAGTGAGAGTAGCTGCGGGACAGTGACGTAGCTTCACGGCTTCGGCTCGTGATTGGTGACCGTCTCCTCCTGGAGCTCAGCCCCGCCCAGAGCAGCGGTTCCCCGCCTGAATGCTGACCGCTTATTGGAGATACGCTGTGCTCAAAAAGCTTCTCTCCTCCTCAGCTCTTCTGGTTGGCTGCCACTAGTTTCTCTCCGCTCTGTGCAGAAATATAAGGAGGTTTGGGGCTACATCTCGCCACTTTTTCTCGAGTATCTCCTCCAGGAACAAATTTCAACAATGAGTGGTCGTGGTAAAACCGGAGGCAAGGCCAGAGCTAAGGCCAAGACTCGCTCCTCCCGTGCCGGGCTCCAGTTCCCAGTGGGCCGTGTCCACAGGCTGCTGCGTAAAGGTAACTATGCAGAGCGTGTCGGTGCAGGCGCCCCGGTCTACCTGGCTGCTGTGCTAGAATATCTGACGGCTGAGATCCTGGAGCTGGCTGGAAACGCCGCCCGCGACAACAAGAAGACTAGGATCATCCCCCGTCATCTGCAGCTGGCTGTTCGCAACGACGAGGAGCTGAACAAGCTTCTGGGTGGAGTCACTATCGCTCAGGGTGGTGTGCTACCCAACATCCAGGCTGTGCTGCTGCCCAAGAAGACCGAGAAGCCCGCCAAGACCAAGTAAAGCTGCTGCTTCTCATCGCTACCAGCCCCAAAACGGCTCTTTTAAGAGCCACACAATCTTCACAAAGAGCTTTCATCTTTGTTTCCATAACTGAATATATGAACCGTCCTTTTCATGCCTATGAATTACATTATTTGAGCGTGTTCCACTTCTCTAGTCTTCAGCACTCATCACAATTATACAAGCTGATCATGTAGTGTCCAATAATTAACATTTCGAGTGGATGGATTGTATTAAGGTAAGTTGTGCTGTAATGGTGTAAATGGCTCCTGTTATTAAAAATGCCAATATTTGCTTTATAGCTTACATGTTTAAAAAAATTACATTAAATTACATTACAACTCATCTTTTTTTTTTTTTTCTTCATTTTTATCTTGTTCCAGACAACAGACTCTTCTACACTGGCCCCAGTATGCAGAGCATGCGCCTGCTAGTCATGTCAGAGGAGGAGAAGAAGCCTGTTTTGATGGAGTGCCACAATAACCCTGGTACCGGGAACCACAATGGTGTCAGAGGTACCCGACACAGGGTTGTTGCTGGCTATTACTGGCCAACATTGAACCAGGACATCAGTGAATGGGTAATGGCCTTATTTGAGTGAAGAAGCTAAATCAGGTCGTCATAATTTTTTCTAAAACATCTGTAGGCTGAATAATTGAATGTGTTTACTTGCACACATACATTTCAACATTAGTTTCTGTCTTTTTATTTTATCAATTTACATCAACTGCTTTAGGGTTTCCTAGACATATTGTTTGGAATACGCCTTTCAGGTCAGATGTTGTCATCGCTGCCAGATGAATGACCCAATCAAGACCGTGGCACCAACATTACATCCCATCAAGGTACATCTTAAAGCTATTTACATTTAATTTTCAAGTTAATAAGCTTGTCTGCTGCAGGTTAGCTTTAAATTTTCACTTGATAAGTTCTGTGACCTGCAGGTAAAGAACCTTGGGAGTTGCTGGGCATGGATTTAATTGGACCACTCCCAGAAACACGTCTAGGGAACCGATATGTCCTGACCATGACCGTTCTGGGTGATTGCAGAACCTCTTAAGTCCAAGACTGCTGCTGAGGTCTCTGCAGTCATGACGTCTAAGTTATACATGTTTGGCATGGTGAGGAAGATCATCACTGACCAAGGAAAGGAGTTTGTGAACCAGGTAAAATTTGTGAAAGTGTTAGTCGTACCTTGACATTTGAGATGATGTATTTAGACCAAGTCTGCTCATGCCACTGCAGCTCAACGACAGCATTTTCAGAATGCTGAATATTAAACATGCTGTCTCCAGTGCTTACCACCCCCAGACCAACAGGCAGGTTAGCATTTGGATATCTAACCTTGAGTAACTCATGGGAAATCAGTCATGCTTCTTTATCTATTCTGCAATACAACTCAAGGATGAGAGGACCAACCAGAACATTAAGCATGCTCTCAGAAAGTACGTGAACCAGAACCATGACGACTGGGACGTTCACCTTGCTGCTGTGGTGTACGGCATCAACACTGCAAAGCAGGTATTCCTATTTTGACATTTTGTATGACTTTTACGCTGCTTCACAGTGTAGCATCGTCTTAAGAATGTTTTTAATTTTGTTTATAAAAAAAAGAAGTTATTGACAAGTGCAAGAGAAAATGAATTAATGGAGAGATTTTGTGTGATCAGCACTCCACCCGCCACAGTGCCTATTTCCTGCTCTTCTACCGACATCCACGTCTTCCTGCTGTGATGAACGCCTGTCCCATGGACGATGACTTTGAGGTTGCAGACCCAGAAGAGGACATCGACACAAGAGTTGAGGAGATGACGGTTCTGAATGAAACAGTCTGTACATTTGAAGAGGGCTGACTGACAGGGAAAGGAGACTTGTTGGGGAAAAAAGGGGAAATGTGGTTAGTGTATTCAACATTTTTACTGCTTTAGTAGCTAACTTTTCTGTATTTCTATATTTCCAGAATGAGCATTGCCATGGCGACCTGGTGAATAATAAATATTTATATTTCTCTCTCTGCTTTTCATGTAATGTTTTTGTAGGTTCTTCGCAATATTGAGAGGGCACAGGACACCCAGAGGAAGACCTTTGGAACACGGAAAAGGAAGCTAGTAAGGCAGTGTGTTGTTCAAGCAGGCGATGACGTGCTTCTGTCAGGAGAAAACAGGAAGAGACCTTGAGGTATGTTTTCAGTGCAAAAGTTTGAAAGCTCATCAGGTGCATCATAATGCAATTAACAACTAGCAGGTGCATGTCAGCTCTCCTCATTTAATGAAACATGTTTCTTTTTACAGTTCTTTCCCAGCAGTTCATGGGAAATTGCTGCGGCATCTTTATGCTGATGGTGAGAATTTTCTTGCCATTACTTGAATATAACATTTTAACATGTTAAAGATTGATTTTACTTTACAGTATGCTCTCTGCATCTGCACCTCATCTCCACCATCTTTCACAGAGGTAAGCTTTTTCAGACAGTACCACCAAAGTATCTGTGCCAGTCTCCAGTCTTCATAAACCTTACATTATATTTGTCTTCAGGAGGAAATGCCAGCAATTCGCCTGTGGTGGTGTATTCAGCTGCTGGAGAGATTCGGCATTGAGGGGTATGGCAGGCACTTTAGACAAACTGGCACCATCATATTTGCAGCTTTGTTTCAGGCAAGACATCAAGTCAAACAAATGTTTGTGAAAGTGGCTTACTGTAAACCCTGAGATTGAACATACTGAAGAAAGCAGCAGTCCACAACTAGAGTCCATTCAGACTGGCGTTGTTTTCTAAAGGCATTGTAACGTGAGGAAATATGGGTTTTCTGGCACAATGGTGGTGCTGGACTCAGCTGGGTCATTGAGAACTTTCACCCACAGATTAAGACCTGAACGCCAGCGAGTCTGGGAGGAAACCATAACATCTGCCACCTGCGGTACCAGAAGAAGGAGTTCTCATGGACAAGTAGTCATAACAAATCAAAACATAAAGTTTAAACTTCTTTTTCTTGATTTTAATTTTAAAGAAACCATTATCATTTTGCTCATTATAAATGTGTTTAATCAAATGAATGGTTCTTATGCTTTGGGGTAATTATAATGGATTAATGAATCCACACTTAAGTAGATAATGTTGAGAATGTTTGGTACTGACCTTCACACACACCCACACACATCTTCCCACAGTAAACTCCAGACACATTTGATGACGCACGTTTGCTTTGAGAAGAGAAAGGTTTTTGGTAAGTTTCGGTCTTATGATATCAGTTCGTGCTTGACTACGAAAGAGAGAGGACGTGTGAACAATCGCCAGGGGAACGGAGCCCATGGGCTCAATCCCCCCCCCCCCCCCCCCTCTCACGCTGTTTCTGCCAAGCCAGGCAGAATAGCTGAATCGCAACTTCTAACGCAGACTCATTACCGAGTCTTTTGATTTCTGAGTGAATTAACTTAAGAAAGCGCGTCGACAAAACGCTTTACCATCAAAGTGTACCGAGGGCAACTCTGGACCGGTTCCGTTCGACACCTACGTCTCCTGTCAGCCGCCGGTGTCATCTGGATGAATCACAACATCCTCCACGGCCCGGATCCGAAAGAGGGTCCACAAGAATTCGGTGAGACAGAACACGGTGTCTAGCGTTTGGATGCATCTTTTCCAACTAACCTAAGTTTATTCAAACCATCACTTTTCACTCAGACACCTGTTTCTTCCTGAAGCAAAATCAGATGCACACACGCATCCATCTCACCTCATATCACTCTCACAACTCACAACATTCTCAATCTTCATAAATTCACCAGAAGGTCTATTTGAGCAAGAACAGCATATAAACTGTTAAGATTGTCCCACAAAGTTGCCAATGTGATTGTTATTTCCTGTTTGTCAGTTTTCAAAATCATTAGTTTAATTTGAAGAATTAAAACTTTTAATCCTTCAAACTGGTTTCCTCATTGAACTGAAACACAGACACTCAGATATTATCGGCAGTTTATCGATGAAAACAACCTTTGAGTCTTCTGAACAATATAAAATTTGGTTATTGATTTATTAAAAGTTAATATTCCGAATTAATACGTAGCATGGTTCCTCTTTCATAAAAGAGCATAAAACCACAACGCTACAGCATGGACAAAGATTTGCCTTCTGGACAGAAGAAGCATCCCTTCTCCTCCAGGGGACTCTCCAGCCTGTCTTCAGGGTACCAAAGGCAACCTCCTCCAAGCCTTCACCAAGTCTAATCAGACCGGTGAGAGAGGACAACAATCAGATAACTATTTGTAGGACAGAACCACACAATGTTGAGACTATTCATCACAATGCAGGTTTACATACATGGTGGTAGTCTTCATTTCAGTCTAATGTGATAATCATGTTTTCTGTTAAAGGCTGAGGCTGACAGGTGTCTTATACTGGAGGTAATCTATTGATTTTCCTGTTTCTTTCATTTGTTGATATAACTGAATTAGTAGTTATAGTCACAGGCAGCTCCTTCAGCGACATTATCCAGTAGTAGAATGAAGTAATAGTTATGAAACACTACTCAGTGTAATGTGTTTTCAGTCCTCATATTTCTGAAACTTTATGGACAAATTTTGTATTTTCACTATTGTCACGTGGCATAAATTTTGCAGTTACCAGAACGTGTCCTAATGATATATTGGAGAGTTTTGTGAGAGTTTTTGATCTTTCTTCTTGGAGTACTATAGCAAAAACTGTAATGCTCTTGTGGCAAGGTGGATAAACGAGGGCCCGGGCGGGATTCGATCCCCAGACTCCCGGGTGAGAGTCATACACTCTAACCAGTCAGCCAAAGGGACTGATCAAGGATGATCAATCGGGACATTGTGACAGGACACTCACACTGTCACACTCTGTTTGAGAAAGTGAATCTGTTGGGCTTGTACCTGGTACTCAGAGTACCACACTGCCAGAAAGGGCACGCTGAAAATAAAATGCTTTTTATTTCCATCAATATGTATCTCCTTATTCAAATAATCTGGGTTGTAACTATCCTCTCAATCCTTTTTCTGTTGTTCATGCTCTTGTAATCTGTTGTTTGTGTTCCGCATTATTACAGTAAACCTGTGGAAATTATAAAGTGGTCCTGTGTTATTTTATATGGATATAAACATGAGTGTAGTTAAATCTGTATTTAATATGTTTAACTTATGAATACCTTGAGAAACTATTTTCAAACATTAATTTTGCAACATTGTGAAAATGATCACTATGGTATTACAAAGAATTAAGTTATTTCAAGACAAAGTGGCAAACGAAGAAATCTAACACAAAAGTAGAAAGTAAACAAATTTTAGGTGATGAGCCAAATTGGCTTTTGTGCAAGAATATATTACATTTCATATTGGAAAACATTCATAGGACATGTAGTGCAAATTAAGAATATCTGCTGCATCACAGTGACACATTTTCATCTTTTAAATGAAAATATAACCTATTGTGTGGAGAAAAAACAAACATGTAATAGGTTACCTGAAGACTAATCAGCCAGTGTTTACAGACAATTTACAGTGGACATTATCAACAGAACATCAAGATAATTCAAATCAATCGTCTCCACACATACAAGCATAAACACACTAAATCAAATTTAACACGCATATAAAAACATGATTTTTAACAACGCAAATTCAGTTTACAATCGGGCTAATTCGCTCGGTCAGCAAGTGGCAGTATCCTCGTACACTGCGGAGTAAACTGCCATTGAACGGATCACAAGAAGAATAGAGCATCTGCACATGCGCGGTACGGATCAGGTAGACCCGATCTGTACGGTCCGACGTTTATTTATTTTTTTTTCATTTTTATCTACATTAAATTGAAATGTTTCACTATTGCAAACATTTAAATAGATACTTATTATTTTTTAACATCTTAACAGATACTCTGACCCGTAACTATCGTAAAATGCTTCGAGCGGAAGTAGACGCCTTGCAGTATTTCTATTGTATAAAAGCAACAGTGCAAACAGTAAAGACACAAAATTGAAATAAATGTCTAAAAATAGCCTTTATTAATACTAGTGCTTCTCTTCATGTCATCACTTGTTTGGAATATTTTGATGAACTTCAGAAGAAAAATGCAGTACAGAAAACTTACATCCAACACAAATTTTAAGACCCAGATGCCAAAATTGAAGGGTTTCTCCAGTCTTTTAAAGGTATTACTTTCAAATGCATAAATTCAATGCTTTTAAGACTCCGCGCGAACCCTGTAAACATTTCTCCTCAAAAGTAAGTCGCCCCGCATGTGTAAAATGGGCTATATGTATCATCTAAAACTCATAATGGCAATAAAAACCTTTAATTTCCAAGTTTATAAAACGTTCGCCCAACATTGGTCCTCGATATTGTTAAAACAGAGAAAAAAAAATCCTAGCTTACCTCCATTTAGGGAGCTACTTCCCTCTGCCCCGGCTACAGCATTGCACACACGGAGCATAGCGGTTTCCTGGTTCCATTGAGAGAGGGGCAGGTCGCAGGAGTCAAATAGTTGTCTCCGCCCACCTCTAAACGTTTGACCCCGCCCACATTTAGCCCCGCCCCGATCTCCGGGATGCAGTCAGGGGTAGTTGGTACAACTGGTAAAAGTTAGCTTAGCTGTTAGCTTACTCACGCTACCGTATAAAACTAACATTTTACAAAACAAACATACAGGGATAGACGGCCAACATTCCCCTCATTACCCCGGACTGCTACCCAATCTCCTTCATTGCTGTTATTGTGTTATTTGTGCCGTTTTACCTGTTAACACAGACGAGAGCGCAATGAGCAGCGTCTTCTCCAACAGTCAAGCAGCACTGAATTAACCGTTGAACCGTTGGGTGCACTACAGCACTTTTACATTAAGTTGCTACTTAATCCTGATACCTTGGGATATGACGGTTTACATTTATATACTTTATATTTCAGGTTGTAGTTTTTGTTGCACCATTAAACTGGTTGTGCGTTAAATAATTTATAGCCTGTTCTTGAAATCAACAAACAAGTCAACTCAAAGTGGCTATTAATTTATGTTATAGTTGCTCAAGTGGAGCTTCACCTTCTAAAACTTGACATAATAGACACAAAGAGGATCCTGCTTTTTAGTTTAGTTGGGTGGTCCTGAAAAGGACCTTTGATTATATCTGCAACCAATGATGTTTAGCCTCCGAAGCCGTATAAAGTGCGGCCCTGCCTCTTGAGAGCATAGACCACATCCATGGCGGTCACGGTCTTCCTCTTGGCATGCTCGGTGTAAGTGACTGCATCACGGATCACGTTCTCCAGGAACACCTTGAGAACACCACGAGTCTCCTCGTAGATCAGACCGGAGATGCGCTTCACTCCACCGCGACGAGCCAGACGGCGAATAGCAGGTTTGGTGATTCCCTGGATGTTATCACGGAGAACTTTGCGGTGACGCTTAGCGCCACCTTTCCCGAGTCCTTTACCTCCTTTGCCTCTTCCAGACATGTCTAACCTTTAAGAGATTTGATGTAACAATGCAGTAGCTCCAGTGGCTCAAGGGTTTTTATCTCACACTGAAGGACGTATGAGAGAACAGCAGTGGCTGAGACTTCTTCTGGGATTTTATTTGGTGGAGATTTTTGTCTATTTTGTTGTAGCGCCATCAAGTGGCCTTGACTCACCAGAGTCGGGAATGACTTCAATAAAAATCCGGTGATGGAAACAAATTTAAACACTGGAATGTTAACCACAGCAAACCGCTGCCTCCCACCCAGCCTTTCCCCCAAACAAGGTTTAGAAAACAGATAAAACAATTAAAGTCCCATTAGTTGTCACACACACTGGTGTGTGTGCGAAATTTGTTCTCCGCATTTGACCCATCCCCTGGGGGAGCGGTGAGCTGCAGACAAGCCGCGCTCGGGATCCATTTGGTGGTTTAACCCCCCAATCCAACCCCTTAATGCTGAGTGTCAAGCAGGGAGGCATTGGGTCCCATTTTTTCAAAGTCTTTGGTATGACCCGACCAGGAATCGAACCCAGATGTCCCAGTCTCAGGGCGGACACTCTACCACTAGGTCACTGAGCTGGTTAAACACAACAAGCACAACATCAACAGTGACAGTGCACATCAGAGTATCGTGTAAACAGACAAGTTCATTTTAATCTGCAGTCGTTGAAGGGTTAATGTAGAAAATAATCCAATTCACATCCCTGCAATAGCAGTCCAGGTCTGGGAAGCTACAGAGGTTTCATTTCCACCTTTTTCCTCATATTGTGTTGTCAGTTTTCTGTCCTGTACTAGAATGTTTCACATTTTTTTGTAATTTGAATAGCTTTTATAAACTTGGCTCCTAATAACGTTTTGGACAGACATTTACTTATTGGAGCAACAAACATTCACATTTGCTAAAAATACTTAAAACCACATCATTGTTCACACAAAAGGAGTGGGCTGAACAAAGTACTTGTGTAAATAAACATTGTGAAGTGTATTTTACATAAAATTGTCCACAGATGACAGGTTCAGTTACAAGAATGAGGTGTGAATTCTGTAGTCAACGTGGTCAGTGATCATAAATAAAGTGAATTATTATCATAGATAGATAAGTGGTCTTATTAATGTAACAAATTGTATTTGACAATCTGCACTTAGCTTCCTTTTGTCACCTAGTTGAATAATTTTGTAACCTTTCATTTGCCAAATATTCTAGAAAATGAATAAAAGCCCTCAGATGCAGGTGGTGGCTCTTAAAAGAGCCGTTGTGTGTTGGTGAACAGAGAGTTTAGGCCCTCTCTCCGCGGATGCGGCGGGCCAGCTGGATGTCCTTGGGCATGATGGTGACCCTCTTGGCGTGGATGGCGCACAGGTTGGTGTCCTCGAACAGACCCACCAGGTAAGCCTCGCTGGCCTCCTGCAGAGCCATGACGGCGGAGCTCTGGAAGCGCAGGTCGGTCTTGAAGTCCTGAGCGATTTCTCGGACCAGGCGCTGGAAGGGCAGCTTGCGGATGAGCAGCTCGGTGGATTTCTGGTACCGGCGGATTTCCCTGAGAGCCACGGTACCGGGCCTGTAACGGTGAGGTTTCTTAACGCCGCCGGTGGCCGGGGCGCTCTTTCTGGCTGCCTTGGTGGCCAGCTGCTTCCTGGGGGCTTTGCCTCCAGTGGACTTACGAGCGGTCTGCTTGGTTCTAGCCATGGTTAGTAGCTTCTCTGAAACGGAGAGAAAGATAAGTTGAAGCTGCAGAAAGCCGCTGCTCTTAAAGTGCGGGAACAGCTGCGGGACGGTGACGCTGCTTCACCGCTTCATCTCGTGATTGGTGACTGTCTCCTAGTGGAGCTCAGTCCCGCCCAGAGCAGCGGCTCCCCGCCTGAATGCTGGCTGCTTATTGGAGACGGACTGTGTTCACAAAGTCGCTCAGAACCTCCCCTCCGCTCCAGCTCTCCTGGTTGGCTGCCGCCTGTTTCTCTCCGCTGTGCGCACATATAAGGAGGTCTTGAGCTGCAATTTCACATCATTTCTCGAGGATTTACTCTAGAAAGTATTTGAAAATGAGTGGTCGAGGAAAAACCGGAGGCAAAGCCAGAGCCAAGGCTAAGACCCGCTCCTCCCGTGCCGGGCTCCAGTTCCCAGTGGGTCGTGTTCACAGGCTGCTGCGCAAAGGAAACTATGCGGAACGTGTCGGTGCCGGCGCTCCCGTCTATCTGGCGGCTGTGTTGGAGTACCTGACCGCTGAGATCCTGGAGCTGGCTGGAAACGCTGCTCGCGACAACAAGAAGACCAGGATCATCCCCCGTCACCTGCAGCTGGCTGTCCGCAACGACGAAGAGCTCAACAAGCTGCTGGGTGGTGTCACCATCGCTCAGGGTGGTGTGCTGCCCAACATCCAGGCTGTGCTGCTGCCTAAGAAGACCGAGAAGCCCGCCAAGACCAAGTAAATCTGCTGGCTCTCCACCAACCCCACAACGGCTCTTTTAAGAGCCACACACTTTCTCAAAGAGCTTGCTCCCCAGTTCATAACTTGAAAATTTTGTTTTCATTTGTCACTGAATAATTGTAAAATACTTTTCTATTAATCTATGGGATTGATTATTTTGGGTAGTTCTCTATTGAAAAGCTAAAGTATGGTCCTGATCTCTATTCTTGGCTTCCTCAAATGAATTTGTAAAAACTGAGTTTAAATAAACCATGTGGCTAGACTTTAGACTACAAATTCCTCATTGATAAACCTAGCTGGCTTGTTCCATGAAGTTAAAGAACGAAGCAGATGCTAATTCCCATTTGATAAATGATAATTACACCAATTTAAAAATCAGCTTTTTATAAAACCACAATACTTAGTCTTGAACCTTTGAATTGGTGAACAGTTCATTTGAGCTGGGAAAATTGATGCATTTCAGCTATTTTTTTTTCTTGCACCTGGCATTACAACTAGTCTAGCTACAAAACCGCCTACTAGTGATGTGTCTGTCGCGAACGAACCAGCTCTTAACAGCCAGCTCTTTGAAGTGAACTACTGCAGCCGTCCCCTCCCCTTTTGCTTTGGTGAAAGCTACAGGTCATCATGTGTAACTGCGTGTCCAGACTGTCCACACACACAGAGCAGTAGGGGCGGGGAAGAGGGAGGATGAGGAAGAGAGTGTGACGAAGACTGACCCCGGGTTTCCACGGGAGCCGTCAGCAGCACGTTACTGCAGCAGCACGTCTAGCTGCTGCTTGGCCCTTCCCACGAGACGCGACGCAGCAGAGGAGCAGCTGTCACCGACAGGGCACGAAGTCACACGAGTGACTTCGTCAGTAAACACAACAACAAGCAGGAGAAAACTACAACATGGCTCCAAAATGTTTGTGTTTTTATATTCTGTCCGTTTTATAATCGCCAATACGGACCTGAAAAACAAAGGAGACCGCTAGCTAGGTGATAACTTCTCACAGGGCCGCACAGTTAGTAACTTTTTTTAAAGTAAAGCGACCGGAAGGCAATACGTTCTTTATTCTGAAAATCTCGGGAGCTTCTCTCCATTTCCGCGTCCGATTTCCTGTCTTTCCTTCCCCAAAAATGTCGAACTTGACACGTTTCAGAGGCGTCGCGCGTAGGAAATAGAACCGGCGCGTAAAGGCCGCGACATGCTGCTCCTGAGACGCGGCCGACTCGCGCTGCTGACGGCTGCCGACGGCTCCAGTGGAAAAGGTTCTGTTGACCACAGCCGTTCCTATCAGCAGCTATGACGTGCTGCTGCAGTAACGTGCTGCTGACGGCTGCTGTGGAAAGCCGGGGTTAGAGAAAATGAGCGCCAGCAGTCGGAAAGTGGAGATTTCTTAAAGTGTTCAGTTGTTAAATCCATAGAAATGCTAAATATATATAGCATTTTTTTACATTAGTAAATCACTTTATGTTTATGTTTATGTGTTTAGACGCTTTTACCCAAAGCGACTTACAATTTTTATTTATTTTTTTTACCTATAGGGCATGTTGTGATCTTTACATATACTTTACATAGTTTTGCATTATTTTGGTTATAAATGGTCTATACGCAAAAGAAAATCTGAGGAGTCACTTGGGAGCCGAAAGAGCCGGCTGTTTTTGGTGAGCTGAGCCAAAAGAAGCGGCTCTAAAAAGAGCCGGAATTCCCATCACTATTGCCTACTCTTCAAACCCAGACAAGATAATTCTATCAGCTGGAGGGGGGGGGGGGGGGGGGGGTAAAAATGTATAAAGTTAAGTGTTATTCTAGAGCTGGACCAGTTATGGGGTCCAGGTGCAAAGAAGTTGAAATCATCAACCTCTTTAGAGCTTTCAAAAAAATAAGTTTTCAAACTGTTACAGATTCTGCTGTTAGTGCAGGACACATGGTTCAGGTTTGAAGATGCAGTCTTGCTTTTATAAATAGTTAATAAAACGTGTAAAAAATGCATCGAAAATATTGTTTAAATGGAATAAAGCTCTTTGGATAATTTGGTGGCTCTTAAAAGAGCCTTTGTTTAGACATCTGGTATAGTGAGGACTGAATTCACTTCTTCTTGGGAGCTGCCTTCTTGGCCTTGGGTTTGGCTGCCTTCTTAGTTGGAATCTTCTTGGCGGCAGGAGCCTTTTTCACCACCTTCTTGGGACTCTTGGTGGCCTTCTTAGGGCTCTTGGCGGTCTTCTTGGGCGCAGCGGGCTTCTTGACCTTCTTGAGAGACCTCTTTGCAGCTGCGGGCTTCTTGGCTGCTACGGCTTTCTTGGGCGTCTTGACCGCTGCGGGCTTCTTGGCTGCGGGTTTCTTGGCTTTAGGAGCGGCAGTTTTCTTTGCGGGCTTCTTGGCTTTGCTGTCCACGGTTTTGCTCATCTTGAACGACCCGGAGGCGCCGACACCCTTGGTCTGAACCAGGGTGCCTTTCGCCACCAGGCTCTTGATGGCGGTCTTGACGCGGGCTTTGTTCTTGTCCACATCGTATCCTCCGGCAGCCAGTGCCTTTTTGAGGGCAGCAGCAGACACGCCGCTGCGCTCCTTGGAAGCGGCTACGGTTTTCACGATCAGTTCGCCAACGCTAGGACCAGCCTTTTTGGGCTTGGTGGTCTTCTTCCTGGCTGCCTTGGCCGGAGCGGCGGCGGGAGCTGGCGCAACTTCTGCCATTTTCTTCTTTCAAAACAAGAATCAGATTCTAATCAACAGAAGCTCTGAGCTACAGGCTGTACTTAAACACACCATGAGAACCGCGGAGACTCAACTCTGCTGCGGCTCCTCCTGACATTACACACGTCTCCCGTTTGTGTTTTCTCTTCAGCATATAACTGGATAAATACGAGATCGTGAGCAGCTCAACAGCCCGACAGAGGACCAGTCAACAACAGGACTGGTGTCTCTTCGTGTTCAGCTCATGTTGAGCTCGGTTGCTTTCAGCATTTTGTTCTTGTAGCTTCAAAACTCCCCCAATTCACCCCTGGATTCGGTGCTCATCAGTTATTTTTCCGTCTCCTATTTATTCTATAGCCATGTCACCCACGTCAAAAGCTGACATAAAGCTAGTTTACGGGTTCTTTTATAGACTCTGATATAAAACACCCTCCTACTCAGAGTAATTTCACCAGAAATTAAGATATTGTTGCAGCATCAAACACACTTGCTGAGGCTGTCAGGAAGCTGTCTGCTCTCATGATTTCTCTGCATATCTGTCTGACACACACAAGGAATAATTTTGCAGTCCTTTAGTTGCAAAGTGAGATGTTTTCCAAATGTCACAAGCAAAAGATAACTTTTTGGCCTGAATTTGCTACAACAGAGACTCTGCTTCCAGCTTTGTCTGTCCAATTTCTTCTGAAAATTCAGTTTCCAAAATGACATGGAGGAGTTGCAGAAGTTTGCTCACAGTGGGAAAGTTTGCTTCAAAAGTACTTGCATGCAACCTCTGTTTCCAGACATCACAGATGGGCCATCAAAACAAAATCCAATGCAAAAGGATGGATCGAGCTCCAGGGGGTCTAACTCTAAACTTTTTGCAAGACTTTGCAGCTCTGAACTGTATGTTGCACAACTGATGTAGTCTTGAGACTTTGATAATCCTACAAAAGATCCTCCCATTTGAAAACTTAACAAATAAACATATTTTATAATTAATAATAAGGTTATTAATAATAAGGTGACATTACAAAGTGTATGTACTGTGTGTTTTTACAAGTTATTGCGACACAGCTGGACCCGTATTTCCATCTTGTGGTGAATTAGTGTTTACACAAAATCCCATTTCAAAGCTATATTTTTTTATCTAATATTTGGCTTTAAAATGTTTACTTAAAAATTATTAACTTTGGGTCTAAACAATTAATGTAAAATGATCTGCATTTGTATAGTGCCTTTCAGTGTCAGAAGACTCCAAAGTGCTTTACACTGCAGCGTATCATTTATCCATTCACACACGCATTCACACACTGGTGATGATAAGCTACAATGTAGCCACAGCTGCCCTGGGGCACACTAACAGAGGCGAGGCACTACCAGTCCCTCTGACCACCACTAGCAGGTAGGGGTTGCATGACTTAATTTTTTTTAAAGTCGACAGTCAAGTAATGAAAATCGAGTCGACTTCGACTAGTCGTTGATGACGTCATACACCTGAAGCGGCACGGGGGGGGGGGGGGGGGGGGCGTTGGTAGGTTTGCTGGAGTTTTTTGACAATTAAAATTGCGCCCACATTTTTTAAGTTAACACATCGCTTAACAACGGTAGTTTCTGCATCCTACTTCAGCCCTCTCCCCCCTCCTCCTGCGCAGCAGCCGCAAACTCACTGATGCGCCTGTAGCCTTTCCTGCTGCTCTAAACATTAAAATAATTATTTCATTTTCTGTTCCTCACTTCTGATTACCTTCAATGGTGTCTGTTTGTTGCAACCACCAGGTACAAAAACTAACTTGTTTTTATTTGACTATTTTTCTGTCCTGCCTGTTTATTATCTTCCTGCATCTCCTCTCAGTCCTAAAGAAAAACCGCTACCTGGGTTCATTTATATTCACCTCATGAGTTACCTTGGAACTGCAGTTCTAAAAGATCTACCGACCAAAAAAAACAGCGGAGTGCCGCTGCTCGTTGGCCGACTACAACAGGACCGTTTTTGCTGCGGAGTTCGTGCCGGAGCGAAGCGGAGATAGTGGAATTTTGAGGGTGCGTCACCAGAGGACAAAACAGGTGATGCGCCTCGCTCCGCAGCAGCGAAATGCATCAGGTACAAATAACAGACAGAAAACATTAAGGAAATGAGCCGACATGAACAATTGCGTGTTTAATTTTTTTTTGAGGTGGTGACACCTGATTTGGCGGTGCTCAGGACGCAGCTGGAGCGCGTCAACGATCAGAGCTTTGCATGCGCAAACTGGTTAAGATTAGGATGGGGGTGAGGGGAAGGTAAAATTGCAAGAGGGAAAAGGTCACAGTTTGGTTAAATGTCCGTTTTACCGCCGGTGTCAGTACCGGCGCTCTGGCACAGCGCGTCCCCTCCGCCACCCGACGCGCAGGGGCTCATCACCTGCTGTCTTTTCCGAGGACTGCATCTTGTCAGTCATTATCATGTGACAGCGACTAGTCGATGACAGGTATAAAAAGTCACTACAGAGCCGTGATGTCGACTGGTCGACTAGTTCATACAACCCCTACTAGCAGGCAAGGTTGGTTAATTGTCTTGCCCAAGAACACAGCAGCAGAATTCTCTGACAACCTTCCAATTACTGGACAACTCCCTCTACCTCCTGAGTTACTGCTGCCCACACTGTAGGATTAAAAATAAATCTGGCTTGGCCTATAGCCTATATATCTGATGAATGAAGACAATTTTCCTTCATACATGCAAACCTGCTAATGCAGACTACTCCTTCTTCTCTGGTCTTTTGAAACTGCTTCTGCTGGACCTCTATCACCATCTGGTGGCAATTTACTAACATTACAACAATCCAAAAAATAAACGTTTCTTTTGGTTACAATCAATACCTGATGGAAAAAAACAAAAGTTTGTTATCAGGATGTCTCAATTTAGTCACGCAAAACACAATAAACTATTTTATTCAATAAATTGTAAAACTTTTCAACAAGCAAAAATGACCTTTAGCTTCTAGAAGACACCCCTGTGGTTATTTTGCATCACTACAAATTCACAATCCTGTTTAAGTGTTTGTGTGTGTGTGCGTGCGTGCGTGCATGTGCGCGCGTGTGTGGAGAGAGATCAAAGATTTTTGTTACAATGTTAGAAAACAACCACTAGAGGACGACAATTGCCCAATGGACACAGAAACCAAAGATCAAAATCCATGAGATCATTGTGTGGTTTCTCTAGAAAAAAGGAACTACCTCAGTTAGTTCTTTTTAAAGGTCTATTTCACCTTGATCCTAATTTGCATCTCATACTTCTCATGACTCCTTTACTCTGATGATGAGATTTATGTCTTCAGATGTAATCAATACCATATTCAGTCTTTTTAAAAGTTTGGGTGTTTCAAAGGATAAGTAGACATTTTGGATCTAGAAGTTCCCCCAGGCTTTAGATATTAAAACTCCAATTTGATTTGCTAACCCGGAGTTTAGTTTAGATCATGTTTTGTCAAGAACTCAGTTAACATTGAACCTGTGATGTTCCTGTTTCTTTTGCAATTCCAAGACGTGTTACTTTACAACCTTGTCTGAGTTAGTTATCAAGCCTGATACATTACTAATGCAATCCCGTGGCTTTTATCTGATTGCAGTAACATCAACACACTTGACAGTTCACTGTCCTGTACTGACTCCCAGGAGAGGTGACACTTCCACATGGGTAGACGTTATTGGACAAAAACGGAGACACGATTTGCCAAACCTCTTTTTCTAATCCAAGACAGTACTGAATGTTCTATTTCTCCCTGGTCAATCATCTGCTTGTGGTTCTAAGAAAAGCTCCTTTTTTTTTTTCAAATAAATATTGTCAACCCAAAACACCTTTGTAAATGTGTAATACAATATTTGACCTTTAAGTTTATTTTTTAGGGATCTCTGAAGAGGTGATGAGGTTGGACATATTTACGATAAAGCCCCAGAAGGTTAATTAAAGGTCCAGTTTTCTATTATTTTTTTTTTAAATTACAGGATAAAGTAAGGAATAACTGTGGAGTTGCTTTTTCCAATGTGTGGTGGGTGGGTGGACTTGGGTTTGGGTGAGAGGTGTGCGGGCAGGGGGGGGGGGGGGGCAAATGGGCAGTCTCGCCTTGGGCACCAAATTACCTAGAGCCTGCCCTGTAAAGAAACACTAAAAGCTTTCACCAATTTTGCTGTGAACTAATGTCTAAATCATCAGGAAATCTCACAAACATGCAGACCACTCATTCTTTCTGAATGGCTCTCACAACAGCTGTTCTAACAAGGCTCAAGTTGAATAGGAAACTTTAATATTCTGAATAATGAGCTAAAACAATATTCAAAAAGTGCTTCAATGGTCTCCCTAGTTACCAATCTCATGACTGCAGAAGTCCATGCAAATGTGACAATGATGAGTGGGCATACAAATCCAGCCCTGTCACCATTGTCAGACTGCTCCGACAATCGGATTTGAGAAACAAATCCCATGTGGAAAGTGTAAAACAAAACTGACTGTAGACTTTTTCTAAGAAATGAGACAAGGAGAAAAAATAGTATTTGATACAGATTTACAACTAGAAAGAATAGAGAGTTCTGTTATTATCACAGTATGTTTATTTTATGCAATTATATGTAAATGCAGATTTTGTGTCTATTTAAAATCAAACAATCAGATTTTCTGCATTTCTTTAAAAACATTTTTTCTCTCACAGGCGAGGTTTACCTACCGTTGTTTGTGGGTGGGGAAACCTGAAGAATCCCTTATTTCCCCCAACGTAGAGAAACCACTAAGGTGGTGATTTTCATGTCACAATAAAAGCTCAGAGCTGTTTTGTTTTTATGAAAATCTCAGCCATGTCACTCTGACACCAGCACCATGATGGTTCAAATGCAGCTTTGCTCAACGACTCAAGACTTTAGTCATTCTACAATAACAATTAAATCTTCTCAATGTCACAACATCTGTAGTTTTCTACATTAAACGAGACAAAATCAGGTAAACTTTCTGTAGAAAACAGGAACCTGAAATGAATTATTCCTGGGTTTGTTGTTGACAAAGTATTTGACTGTGTTGAAGTAACCAGAGATTTTGTTTATACAGATGCAAATGTTTCATCCTTCATCTGTGTGAGAGGAAAAATATAAAGTCCTAGACTCAAAGGAGCTGAACACAGACTGAAGCAGGATGGAGAAGATCGTCTTCAGAGTGATCATTGTTGCAGGTGTATGCTGTCTGTCTGCCAAACACGTCCATATCCAAAAATACATTTCTTGGGCTGATGCTCGAAAGTACTGCCAAGCTAACTTCATCAACCTTTCACCTCTCACCAGTCAGCTGGAGGAGCAGGTGTTCAGAGACACAATGGGTGAAGAAGGCATTAGAGGATGGATCGGTCTCTACTGGGATCAAGTCAACAGCTCATGGAAATGGTCAGGAGGTGACATTTTCAGGTCTTGGACAGATATCTACAAAGACATGAATTCTGATGATAAACTACCTGCAGACAATCTACCTAAAGCAAATAACATTTTGTGGACCAGAAACAAATGGATTTCTCTAGATGGTACTTCCACCCATAGGTTTTTCTGTTTGAACCTGACTGCAGTCCAGCAGGAGAAGACCTGGGAGGAGGCTCTGGAGCATTGCAATGAGAACCACTCCAACTTCACCAGCCTGCTCTCTAAGACTGAGAACCTTCTGGCTATGAATGAGATCAATAAAACTGGCATCAATGAGCCGGTGTGGATCGGTCTGCGTTACCTTGGAGACAGATGGCTGTGGCTGAACGGTGACCCTCTGGTGTACCAGGCTTGGTCCCAACGAGGAGACCAGGACCAGCTGTGTCCAGTGACGAGACGCTGTGGAGCTTTAACCAAAAACGGAACGTGGGAGAACCGGGACTGTCAGGAGAAACTCCCCTTCATCTGTGCCTGAGTGTCTCCAGTTGCTGAGTCTCATCCTGAGTGTGAACTTAAACCTCCAGCTGCCGTTCACCTTCTCAAGAAGCTTCCTGACTCTAAAATAACAGCATGTATGGATTTTAGCTTAAAACTTTAATTACAGCAGTTGTAGTAGATCCTGTACTCACTAATAAACTCCATGTAAGTGTGTGTGAGCACTGATTTAAAATTTCTGCTTTTCTTTCACATTTATAAACTCTTTCAGATTGACAAACGTAACTTTTAGTAATAAATCATTTAATTGTTATTTAATACTGAAATGTGAGTTTCAGTTAAACTGGGTGTGGGGAAACTCTGGCTGAATAGGGTTCACACCTACCCTCACACCTTGGCTCATAGAAGATCATCAGGGAGTCTTTTGTTCCCTCTTCGGGGGGAAACTCCCCCGGGGTATAAATCTGGGACTCTCCACCATTTGACCTCAGAACTGAAAAAGCCTCTTGGATGAGAGGTGAAACGTCTTCAAGCTACTCAAAGGAGTCCAGACGCTTTTCTTTCAAGCTCATTATACTTTATAGGTTAATGTTTATCTGCCCTCCTGCCAAGCTCTTTCCCTTCTTTAGTTAATTGTTTCCACCAGTTTCTCCTCAGCTCACACTCCTCACATCTGTCACCTGTTTGCCTGATTACCTCCCTCTGTGTTTAAAAGCCTTGTCTTGTCACTCTGTGTTTGTTGGTTCATTGCATTCGTCAGCGTGTTTCTGTCCTCCTCGTGTCTTCCTAGTCCGTGCTCATGAATGAGTTTCTGTTTGTTTTGGTTCATTCAGTAAGATGAAGTTTGGTTTTTTTTTTTTTAGTGCTTTTGGACTTTGGCACATCCTCCTTTAAAATAAAGGATTAATTTCTGAAGACTTCTCCTGCCTTGAGTCGTTCTAGGTTCTGCATTTTGGTTTCCACCTCCCCCATCCTGAACGTGACAGTTTCCCTAGTTCAGACCTGCTCACAGAGATGAGTCTTCTTCATTACTTAGTAAAGTTTTCTTATGCTGATTGGAGTAAGTCACACCCATCTACTTCTAGACCACGGGTCCCCGGAAAAACAAATGAATGCAAGTCAATGGGGCTAAAAACGCTATTTTCTAATTCCGCTTGTTACAGTGGTGCAAAAAAGTGTGGGGAGCAGGGCCACTTATTAATTTAGAAACAACGCCACCTGATTATCAGGAACCAAAACGACTGAAACTAAGGCACATTAGTTCATTTTTACAAATCAAGCTTGAGACGGAGTTCCATTCCACACAAACAGATTTTATTCAAAGAATAAAATGAGTTTAAAATAATCTAAAAACACCATGCACCTGCAGATCAACACTGCTTAAAACCAAATCAACTTAGGCTGAGGCTGACTAATGGGGCTGCCTAAGAGAGCCCAGAACTAAATACCAACCACAAGTAATTTCACCCCAATCACACGTGCATGCATTCGGGGGGTGAAGTGACTCTGGAGCACACGCACACCATCAAAAGGACCACCACCAGGGCTCGACCACCACTGTCAGCTCACAGCCTAAATGAAAAGAAAACAGAAAACAGTAAAAATCCAAATCCACACATACACACACACACACACACACACACACAGCCACGACTGAGCAGGCAGGCCGTCAGGGAATGAGCGAGCATACAGCTCGCCTGCACACAAGTCTATTAGCCTGCGCCTCAGCCGTCCTTATGAGCTCCCGGGCAGACGACAACTGCCGGTAGGGCCCGCAGCCCCTCGTTAGAATACCCAACCCCATAGCGGGTGTACGCCCTCCGCTGGTATACGGTACAGAGGAGCGAGTGACAAAGCCGCTCCCGATGGTCTCCGCTGATCCCGTCAACCAGTCCGAGCAGCGGGGTGGAGAGGTCTTGGAGCCGGATGATGGTCCAGCACCGGGTCAACAACCGGTAATAGAGATCTCACGAAACTGTGCAGAAAAGCAGCAGAACAGCAGAACAACAGAGTCTCCTGTGGAGACACACCCCTTCCTGGATCACTTCTTTGAAGCACATAGGATAAAAGAAGCCTTCCGTTACTCTGGGAGGACCACATACAACAATTCAGTCCGACACGCCGGAGTCCCGTACACAACAGCTCTTCACACATGAAGCGGAAGTTAAGCCAAAGTAAAAGATCGCTGTAGCGCCACCTCAGGCCCTATTTATATGAGCGCCTTCCCTCAATGATAGGTCGTCCAATTACTCGGTGGCAGGTGACTCATCCCACTACAATCCACCCCCACCAAATAGATCGTCGCCCCGACGATCACTCACCAAAGCCTGGGATTCATTCCCATGGTCTAAAAACTATCCACCTCATACCTGATATGTCCGCAGTCAGGGGCTCAGCTTGTTGCTCTGACCCTCCTACTGGTCTAGGGAGATGATGGGGGTTGGAGTGCCATCCAGCAGTGCGCCTCTGAGTTCGCCGGACATTAGTTTCCGTTACTGCAGGGCAATGGGCAACTGACGTAGGTTGCAAAACAAGTGGGACGGCTTGGGTCACCATTAACTCAGACTCTGTGGGGCCTGTGGGACTAACCACTGTGGGAGCTGGTTGTGCTACTGCCCTCGGTGCCCCCGGTGTAACCTGATCCACTGTAGTGGTCGGTGTCGGGACTGTCGCATAATCCTGAAATTCCAAAACAAAAAGGTCACTCTCATCAAGGTCACTATCCATTGAGAGCTCCCCTTCATCCTCCCGTTGGACAGACAACTGTGGAGGGGTAGCAGTGTTCTCCAGTGGAGTGGTTCCTACCAGTGGCTTCAACATGCTACGATGAACATGTCTGACCTTGGTCTGATCCTCCACTGGTGCCACTCCATACACTGGGCTTCCCTCCTTTGGTGCTTTCACCACCACATGTATCACTGGGCTCCACAGATCATGGATCTTATGCCGACCCTTTATGCCATGTTGCCGCAGTAGCACCTGCTGGCCCTCAGCCAGAGGGGAGCTTTTGACCCGCTGATCTTGGTAGGTTTTCCTACGCTGAGCCGCTGCTGCCATTCTCTCTCTTGCCCCCTGAAAGGCAAACTGCAGCCGGCTCTGATGTTCCTGAACCCAGTTCTGGACATGGCCTCCCACTGGGTCCTGGACACGACCAAGCAGGAAGTCCACCGGTAGCCTTGGCTCCTGTCCAAACAGAAGAAAAAAAGGAGATTCCCCTGTGGCCTGGTGGGGAGTGGTGTTATATGAGAACAGCAGCTGTGGCAAGTAGGAACTCCAGTCTCGTTTATGAGAGATGGGTAAAGTGCGAAGCAAGTTATGGAGTGTTCTATTAAACCGCTCGCACTGTCCATTACCTGATGGATGGTATGGAGTGGTTCGGGACTTCTTAATCCCATACAAAGCACACAGCTGCTGAATGAGAGTGCTCTCGAAGTTTCGGCCTTGGTCTGAATGTATCCGTGCGGGAACGCCGAACTTCAAGAACCACTCAGTCACCAAGGCCTGTGCCACAGTAGAAGCCCGCTGGTCTTTAGTAGGGACAGCCAGTGTATATTTGCTGAAGACATCTGTCATCACCAGGACGTTCTCACACCCGTCACCAGAGGGCTCCAGCACAGTGTAATCTAGGGCCAAAACCTCGTTTGGCCGAGAGGCCAACAAATGTCCCATGTAGGCCTGAGGCCCCCGCTGGGTATCCTTGGCAACCTGACATCTCTCACACTTACTGCACCACTGCTCCACATCACCAGTCATGTTAGGCCAGTAGCATCGGTGTCTGAGCAGCTGCAGCGTCCTCTCAACCCCTTTGTGGCCATGCTTCTGATGAAGTTCAGTAAGCACTTCCTCCCTCAGGGCGGCGGGCAACACTACCTGCAACACCCCCTCAGCCTCCCGGGGGAGCCAGATCTGCCGGTACAGGACCCCATCCTTCTCCACCAACCGGTCCCACTGTTTGAGGAGGACCAACGCAGCCGGAGACAACTGGAGTCTTTCCTCACGGGTGGGATGTCTCTTTTCTATTCAGAATGCCCTGATTTCACTAAGGACTGGATCAGCTTGCTGTAAAACACAAAGGTCAGCCTGATTAAAATGAGGCAATGCAAAGACAGCAGCCTGAGCCACCTCAGACTGGTCAGCCTGTAAAACCTGCTGCAGTGGCGTTGGGAGGGGTGTTCCTGGGAGCATTGCTGCTAGCTCTTGTCTGCCGGGTGCATTTTGCCTAGACAACGCATCTGCGTTTCTGTTGCTCCTCCCCGGGCGGTACTTTATTTTAAAGTCAAAGGAAGCCAACTGAGCAGCCCAACGCTGCTCAGTGGCCCCCAACTTTGCAGATGACAGGTGGCTTAGCGGGTTATTATCTGTGTAGACAATACACCGATGGCCCAGCAAATACTCCCTAAACTTTTCAGTCATTGCCCACTTGAGCGCCAAGAACTCCAACTTCATGGAGCTATAGTTGGCCATGTTGCGCTCAGGGGGCCGCAACCCTCTGCTAGCGTAGGCACCTGCCCTTGCTTCTCCTGCGATAGTACTGCGCCTAAACCCCCATAACTAGCGTCCACCTCCAAAATAAAAGGGAGGGAGAAGTCAGCATAGGCTAGCACCGGTGCAGTGACCAATCGACCCTTTAAAGCGTCAAAGCTGTCATTACACAACCTGGTCCAGCACTCGCCAATCTTCTGCCCTTGCCGCCGGCCAGACTTTGCACTCCCCAGCTCCGCAACCAACCTGTGAAGGGGGGCAGCCAACTTGGCGAACCCCTCCACGAACCGCTGGTAATAGCTGGCAAATCCTAGGAATGACTGCAGATCTGACACCGTCACAGGGATAGGCCAGTTGGCCACCACTTCAACCTTGGAGGGATCTGTAGCAACACCCTTGTCCGAAATCACATGCCCTAAGTACTGTACCTCCTGTCGAAAGAAAGCGCACTTCGGCAGCTTCGCCTTTAGCCCCTCTCTTTGCAGCCGCTCCAGCACCATCTCCAGCCTGTCCAGATGTTGCTTGATGGTGGAAGAGTAAACAGCAATGTCATCCAAATATAACAATAAGGACTGGCACTGTTGGTCCCCAAAGAGTCTTTGCATTAGCCGTTGGAAGGTGCTGGGGGCGTTACAAAGACCAAAAGGCATGCGGTTCCATTCGAACAACCCAAAAGGGGTACAAAAAGCTGTTTTGGGCTTATCTGTTTCAGTAACAGGTACCTGGTTGTAGCCACTGGCTAGATCTAGAGTGGAAAACCAGCGAGCACCACTCAACGCATCGAGCGACTCCTCGATACGTGGGAGGGGGAAGGCATCCTTTCTGGTTTTGCTGTTTAGGTGCCTGTAGTCCACACACATGCGCAGGCTCCCATCCTTCTTCCGTACCAGCACTATGGGGGAAGCATATGGACTGCTGCTCTCCCGGATTACCTGGGCCTCCAGCAGGTTGTTAATATGCTCCCTGACCACCTCATAGTCTGACGGTGGAATGCGCCTAAAGCGCTGCCGGACAGGGGCTTCATCCATGAGCGGAATGTCATGGGAGATCAGCTTTGTGCACCCCAGGTCTCCATCATGTTCTGAAAAAACAGAAGCATATTTTAACAGCAGAGACCTCACACTGTTCCCATCCTCTGCTGTCAAAGCAGGTAACTCCAGAGCCTGCAGCTGAGTCACTACTGACTCTGAGACCGCCTGAGATGAGACAACGGCTGACCCAGATGGTATCTCCATTAAGCCAGCTGGCGGACTAGTCACCAAAACCCTCGTCAGGGTTCCAACCTTAGTGCGCGGGTACAGCCAAACATCCGTGTTGCCAACATTAATGATCGGAACATAAGCTGTACCTTTCTGTGCTTGCACCAAAGATGGAGAGGTGAGTAACCCGGCAGGGAGGCCAGACACTAGGGGCTCAAACAACACAGGTAAACCGGTGAACTGTTCCGAGCATGAGGTTGTCACACCCGGTCATGTCTCCCTGTTTAGTTCAGCCTTGTGTCTCGTTGATTACTCCCACCTGCCTCTCGTTTCCCAATCACCTTAGCTCCCAACCCTCCTGTATTTAAACCCTGTCTGTTCTTTGTACTGTGTCGGATCATTGTTTCATTGTCCAGCGTGCTTAATAAATCCTGGTTGACCGTTCCTACCTGCTGCCTGTTTACTCCCCGGTCTGGATCCACGCCTTTCCTCCGCTCCACTCCGCAGCGCGCTGACAGAATGATCCGACCCAAACCCGTTGTGAGATCCAGCGAGGAGATTCTCCCGTGGGAGCACCTGCTTCAGTGGCTCACTCCGAGCCACCACCCAGCTTCTCCATCGCCTTCCCCTGCTTCAGTTCTGCCTCGCCGAAAACGCCGTCCTCGGCCATCAGCCGCAGCAATCCTCGCTGCTCTCCCGGAACCGGACAAGGGGTCGGACCGGGAGCCGCTTCCGGATCGCTCCAGCTTCGTGGGCACCCGCCTGGCTGTGTGCTCCCCGGGAGTTGGCCCACGGCGTGGGGAGGCATGCCGGGCTCCACCGCAGCGGCTGGTCCCTGGACGGAGCCGCGAGCTCGCTGCAGTTCTGGCTCAGTGCGCCAACTTGGACACGCCCCCAGTCAGACCAGCAGTCCCGTCTCCAGTCCAACCAGCGCCTTCGTCATCTGCAGGCGGAGGAACCACGCCCACAGCCCAGCTGATGGAGCTCCAGGCGGAGCTTGACCGGATCCGCCAGCTCGTCAGCCTCCAGGAGAGTCACCTGGACACTCTATCCTCCCCGAACCGCCAGGAGAGGAGCGAGCCCGTCCACCCAGCGGAGCTCGCTGGTCTCCGGGCTGAACTGGCCCAGCTCCATCGAACCCTCAACCTCCAGGAGCTTCAGCTGGACGGGCTGTCCCTCCTGCTCTCACGGCTTCCAGCCCTACCAGTTCCACCACTTCCAGTCCAGCCTGTCCAGGCAGCCCCTCCTGCAGCTGCCTCGCCTCCACTCCAGAGGGCCCAGAAGCAGAAGGGACGGGCTCAGAAGCAGAAGGGACGGGCTCAGAAGCAGAAGGGATGGGCCCAGAAGCAGACGGTTCCGGTTCTGGCCCCGAAGCGGACGGGTCGGCCCCAGCAGTCGGCGGTCCAGCAGTCGGCGGTCCAGCAGTCGGCGGTCCAGCAGTCGACGCCCCCGGACCAGAAGTCGACGCCCCCGGACCAGAAGTCGACGGTCCAGAAGTCGACGGTCCAGGGCTCTGTGGCCGACGCCCCTGCCAGTCCTGTGGCCGACGCCTCTTCCTCGTGTTCTGAAGTCGACGCCCCTGATGACGTCGCCTGTCCAGAAGTCGTCGCCCCTGATGACGACGTGTCCGAAGTCGTCGCCTCCTCCTCTGATGACGACGTGTCCGAAGTCGTCGCCTCCTCCTCTGATGACGACGTGTCCGAAGTCGTCGCCTCCTCCTCTGATGACGACGTGTCCGAAGTCGTCGCCTCCTCCTCTGATAACGACGTGTCCGAAGTCGTCGCCTCCTCCTCTGATGACGACGTGTCCGAAGTCGTCGCCTCCTCCTCTGACGACGTCGCCTCTTCCTCTGATGACGTCCCGTCTGATGACGTCGCCTCTTCCTCTGATGACGTCCCGTCTGATGACGTCGCCTCTTCCTCTGATGACGTCCCGTCTGATGACGTCGCCTCTTCCTCTGATGACGTCCCGTCTGATGACGTCGCCTCCTCCTCTGGTGACGTCCCGTCTGATGACGTCGCCGCCTCCTCTGACGACGTCGCCGCCTCCTCTGATGACGTCCCCGAAGTCGGCTCGTCTGATGACATCGCCGCTGCCTCGTCCTCTGAAGTCGGCTCGTCCGATAACATCGCCGCTGCCTCGTCTGGGGATGCTCTTTGCACTCAAGAGGCCGACGCTCCATCCGGCCCGGCGTCTCCACGGTCTCCGGTTCCGATGGTGGTTTTGAGGGCAACGCCGGCCCAGCCTGCAGTGACTTTGTCGCCGGCCCAGCCTGCAGTGACTTTGTCGCCGGCCCAGCCTGCAGTGACTTTGTCGCCGGCCCAGCCTGCAGTGACTTTGTCGCCGGCCCAGCCTGCAGAGCTCCTCCTCGCAGGCGCCGGCCTCCAGAGGCCCGTCGCCTCCTCTTCTGCCGCAGGCGCCGGCCTCCAGAGGCCCGTCGCCTCCTCTTCTGCCGGAGGCGCCGGCCTCCAAGGGCCCGTCGCCTCCTCCTCTGCCGCAGGCGCCGGCCTCCAGAGGCCCGTCGCCTCCTCTTCTGCCGCAGGCGCCGGCCTCCAGAGGCCCGTCGCCTCCTCTTCTGCCGCAGGCGCCGGCCTCCAGAGGCCCGTCGCCTCCTCTTCTGCCGCAGGCGCCGGCCTCCAGAGGCCCGTCGCCTCCTCTTCTGCCGCAGGCGCCGGCCTCCAGAGGCCCGTCGCCTCCTCTTCTGCCGCAGGCGCCGGCCTCCAAGGGCCCGTCGCCTCCTCTTCTGCCGCAGGCGCCGGCCTCCAAGGGCCCGTCGCCTCCTCTTCTGCCGCAGGCGCCGGCCTCCAAGGGCCCGTCGCCTCCTCATCTGCCGCAGGCGCCGGCCTCCAAGGGCCCGTCGCCTCCTCATCTGCCGCAGGCGCCGGCCTCCAAGGGCCCGTCGCCTCCTCATCTGCCGCAGGCGCCGGCCTCCAAGGGCCCGTCGCCTCCTCATCTGCCGCAGGCGCCGGCCTCCAAGGGCCCGTCGCATCCTCATCTGCCGCAGGCGCCGGCCTCCAAGGGCCCGTCGCCTCCTCATCTGCCGCAGGCGCCGACCTCCAAGGGCCCATCGCCTCCTCATCTGCCGCAGGCGCCGGCCTCCAAGGGCCCGTCGTCTCCTCCTCTGCCTCAGGCGCCGGCCTCCAAGAGCCTGTCGTCTCCTCCTCTGCCTCAGACGCCGGCCTCCAAGAGCCTGTCGTCTCCTCCTCCTCTACCCCTCTGCTGGTCCCTCTGTTCCTCTGGGCCCTTCCTCCTGGTTCCCCTCCTCCCGCCCTGCTCCTTGTTCCTGTGGGCGTCTGGGATCCGCCCCTTGAGGGGGGGGGGGGGGTACTGTCACACCCGGTCATGTCTCCCCGTTTAGTTCAGCCTTGTGTCTCGTTGATTACTCCCACCTGCCTCTCGTTTCCCAATCACCTTAGCTCCCAACCCTCCTGTATTTAAACCCTGTCTGTTCTTTGTACTGTGTCGGATCATTGTTTCATTGTCCAGCGTGCTTAATAAATCCTGGTTGACCGTTCCTAACTGCTGCCTGTTTACTCCCCGGTCTGGATCCACGCCTTTCCTCCGCTCCACTCCGCAGCGCGCTGACAGAGGTGGCCACGAATTTCAGCGTGCCTCCTGGGATACGACATGCCCGTCGGCCCAGCACCTTAACTAATCCTGAGGTTTGTTGAGGAACATCTCCCTTACCCTGGTGACACCTCTGCAATGCCTGGACAACAGGCTCAGGGGCCCCTGACACAGGGGGTTGCTCAAACAAAGCCTGTGGTTCTTTTTCCTTATCAAAAACAAGAAAGAGACAGGTTCTGTCCAAACTCAGCGGGGGGCATTTATTTACACAACTCATCCATACATCACCAACACTTCACAGGGGACAGCGTCCAGCTTCGATCTAACCACCTCGGCTGGAGATCCTTCTGCAAAAGCCCACTCCCCTACACCACGCAGCATCAGTTATACTATTCAACCCCCACCTCCCTTTTGATTCTGAGAAATGATGGGGTGCTACTTCCACATCCTAATATGGTCAAAAGTAGTTGAAACTTACATAAGCTGGGCAGATCAACATGTTTTTGGAGCATGTACTCAGCAGCTGGGCTGCCTGATAACCGGCTGGCATTGATAAGCAACATGTCAACATGCAGTACACAAAACACTGCTTTTAGCTCCTACAGATCCCCCCCATGGGGGTGTCCACCCCCATTAATAAGCTGGCTACATAACATATAACTTAACACATAAGTGAACGTTAACATAAACCAGTAAATGGGTGTCGAATGGCAAAATGACAAATACACTACAAACTTCAACCAAACTATATAGGCATATATGTAACGACGAAGTAACTGCAAACCAACACTTGGATGAGTACACAAAGTAAGTATCAGCTTCAAAACACAATATGGAATGTGACGTCTTTAACCAGCTCAGTCACATCAAAATGCATGCGCAAACTGTAAGGGGGCGAAAACCTGTCCGCTGTTCTTAACAGGAAAAATTCCCCCTTGACCTCCTGGCCCCAAAACAGGACGGTCACATAAAGCACAGAGTGAGCATGCAAGCCTAGCCTAAGTATATGGCAGACATTAGGTAACAGTGAATTAACAAAAGAACGCACGTAAGAGAAAACAAACTGATGAAACCTTCCAACAGAGAACAAAAATCATAAGCATGATCGAGCATTAATTACCCTTAGCAATATTGCAACCAGTAACTGTACGTGAATATGCAATCAAAAATACAAACTCATGTGAAATAAATGATTGACGTGGATACGAATGAACGACTAGATGATGTCGCTGTGACTAAACCTATAAAAGTTAAACACAACAGGAGGTGTAATGAATATACTCAACGTAACAACACAACTGCTCAACTGAAATAGAGAACAGAGTCAGAGTCCCAGCTGCAGAACTGAAAAAGAAATGGAGTGAAGAAAACATAAGAGTCAAGTTCAGTTTTATTGATGACTGCTGCAGGGGTCTTGCCGCTGGAAGAGGACTTTGAGGCCGATTCCTTAGTCGAGTGCATGTAACCACAACAGCAACATCTATGATGAGACGCAAAGATTACTCCGCCGTTGTCCCATCAGCCGTCCCATTCTTCAGGCACATTGGGTGTCGTGCTGAGTCCATTGCGGCCATTTCCATTTGCACATATTGAGACGACGCAGCAAGGTTCATTTGGGCAGCCAGAGTTCGCTCCCACAGTCTCCTCACAACAGGTAGGATGCAACATGCCAATAGAGAAATCAGAATTAGTACTACTATTGCACTAATTCCTGCTTTTACCAAAATAGCTCCCCACTGACCCAATTTGAGGGCTAAGGAGTCTAAGGACCAGCTTTCCCTGCCTGCATTCTCCTTCAGCTCTATCTTTAAATCTTTCAATTTCCTCATGCCTTCAGTAAATGCACCATCAGGGGCCGTATTACTTGGAATGTAGGTGCAACATTCTTGCCCACTGGAGTTCAGAAACTTACAGAGCCCACCTTTCTCGGCCAGCAACCAGTCCAAAGCCTGGTCATGCTGCAAAGTCATTTTGACTGTGGCATGAAGTTGTTCACCCAAGAGGCCAAGGTTATTTACTGTGTAATTTAAGATTCTTTGCTGATTAAAATAAACATAGTTGATCCATTTCACATTCTTATTTATTGTTATCCAAGGAAGAATTGACTCTAAACCAGCTATTACCTCATCTCTTGCTTGAAATTCTATGGGAATTCCTGTTGGCAGTCCTATGGCGTTTAAATGCACTTTATGATCAAACACATCATACCTCTTTGTCCTACGTCTATTGGTAGTCTCCAACTGAAGTAATTCACTCACACCTTCATGCAAGATAGTCACTGGAACTTTCATACGTACTAGCGTACACAACCCAACCCAAAAACTTGGCAAAACATTCATTAGAACATCACCACCACACATCCAGTAGCTGTCGGCCACTGGAATGTCTTGCTCACCTATGAGATCCAGAGTGGGGATCGTCATCGATATGTTATCACAGTCCTGACTAAGAGTTACAGGGTTTTCATACCAAACAGGGGTATCAATGAGAAGTGGCGTCATATTTGCATGCGGGAACCAGGATAATACCCAAGTGACGTTACAGTTGACAGATGTATTACCTACGTCCACTCCTCCATCGTCAGCGAAACCTCCGCTTGCAAAACATTCATAATCAGCACTATAATCAATTTTGTAGTCCGTTGGAGGACCATTTTGGTCTGTTTGGATCGCAAATTCAGCACATTCCTCTAGGATGTTATATTCTGCATATTTTTCAACATATTTGTACTTATCTCGTGTACCATGGAGCAATCTGCATTGGAATCCACACAATGGCATCTTAAGAAGAGGTGGAATCTTTTTATTTATCTCTATTACCTTTCTAGTCTTACATGTGCGTTGTTGTGTAATGGCACACTCACTAGAAGTATACTTTTCCGGAACAACCTCAGGTAACATTCCGGGTGCTTGAGCGCACACTATGCAGTCATTAGGAGTCATTTCTCTTGTCGTATACAAAGCCCATTTATACCAACTATTTTGCATGGCGACATCCCAAAGCCTATCCTCTATAGCCAATGGTCTGCCCGCTCTAGGGGAGATAGGCCCTGTGTTACTGCCGGACCTAGGTCTAATTGGCCCAAATAGTGGCTTAGGTACAGCTTTGCGATTGGTCACTTCTTGTTCATTTTGTCCTTTCTGAGTGAGATTACGAACATGGTTACTACCAGAGGTTGCAGTGGGAAAGCCAGATTTCACAGCTACACCTCCTGTGGGAGTTGTAGTACTGACAGGTGGCTTAGCGTTTACGCTTCTCAGCTTGCTAATTGGCGTTGTTTTAGATCTTGAAATCAGTGGAGTCACTAGCTGTAAAAAAGAGGAAGAGCTCCAGTCGGCCCTCACCTCTCCGACAGGGGCTGTGGTAGTCAAAACATCAGGGATCACAGTAGCAGTAGCGCTAGTAGTTAAAACATTACTTGGAACTGTGGTTATAACACCAGTTTTAACAATTGCTACGTCGAATGCAGGCAGGGATGCCGACCTATGTTGCATCCGGCCTGCTGAATTGTACTTAACTTGATCATGGTATGCTGCCTCGTCGTTGGCCAAGTCGTCTGGCGTATGCTCTTGTGATGGGTCGACGAGTCGCTCCTCGGCCATCGTCTCCATCTTCACCTCCTCCAGCACCATCATCAGACCCCCTAGTGTTATCCAAAACAGAACTGTCATCAGGCTTAGCACGCCCTTCTCTCCTCCGGCCATCATGCCGGTTTGTTACGTTAGGCACAATACTGCCCTGAGTTTTGTCTTTGACTTTCATGCAGTGCGTCAGATGATGCCACGTCGATCCTCCTTCGACCTGGACTGCTGTTGGCGTTGCTCGAACCACTTTGTAGGGACCCTCTCGTCGCGGTTCGTGCCACTTCCTCCTGAAAACTTTGATGTACACCTGGTCTCCAGGAACTACCGGCCCGTCTGCGCCTGCGCTAGAGACGAGCTCCTTTCTCTTTTCCTGCAAATAGATGGCTTTATGGATGCTGGTTAGTTGCTTGATATAGCTTTTGAATTCAAGCTCTAGCTGTTCCAGCGAAGGCCCCTTGTGGGGTCCTCTAAGCTGAGGAGCTGGCATTGGCCTGCCTGTTAGGACCTCATGAGGTGAAAGATGCGTGCTTCTGTTAGTTTGCATGCGATAGCTCATTAAGGCAAGCGGCAATGCATCAACCCAGTTAAGGTTAGTACAAGCACAGATTTTGCAGATTTTAGACTTCAACGTCAGATTCGCTCGCTCGACCATCCCTTGGCTCTGGGGGTGATAAACTGATCCTAATCGTTGCTTTATCCTTAGTTGTTGCAACACACCTTTAAGGACTTTTTCAACAAAAGCAGGACCATTGTCCGAGCTTATTTCCGACGGGATACCAAAGCGAGGAATCACTTCTCTGACTAGAAACTTTACCACTGTTTCTGAACCTAGATCTTTAGAGGGAACAGCTTCGATCCACCGACTGAATCTGTCAATGATCACCAGCATGTACCGTTTCCCATGCACAGACTTAATCATGTCAACATAGTCAATGACCAAATGTTTGAAAGGACCTTCGGGCACTGGAATGTGTCCCGCTGGGACTGTGATGCCCTTTTTTACATTGTTCTCAGCACAAATGTCACACTGATCTATTACTTCCTCAACCATGGCTTTTAGGTATGGTGACCAGTAACCTTGTTTGTTAAGTCTTTTCAGCACCTCTGCACGACCACAATGATCAGGACCGTGGCTTTCCGAGATTAGCATCGTCAGCAAGGAGACAGGTGCAACGATCAAGCCCTCATGAGACCTCCACAAGCCGCTTGAGTCCATTGTTGCACCTCTTCTTCTCCAACACTGCTGCTCGCTTTTCTCTGCCTTTTCCTGAATCAGAATGATGTCTTCTGGTGTTATTGCAGGCTCTAATGATATTACAGGTGCCAAAATGGCTTCTTCACACCTGGAGGCAGATTTTGCCGCCTCATCTGCTGCATTGTTGCCTCTGATGACATCACAGTTACCCTTGCGGTGCGCAGGGCACTTTACAATGGCCAGTTTCGATGGAAGCATCATTGCTGAGATCAGCTCGTTGATCTGCTTTCCATGAAGGATGGGTGTACCATCCGTCTTCTTAAAACCTCTTTGTCTCCACACACTTCCAAACAGGTGACAAACACCATGGGCGTATGCAGAGTCAGTGTAAATAGTTGCTACCTGGCCACTTGCCAACTTGCAAGCTTCGGTCAGGGCTTTGAGTTCCGCTAGCTGCGCAGAACAGGGTTGGTTACACTTTTCAGCTTTTACTGTTTCAAATCTGTCATCTACTTTTTCCACAACAGCAAACGCTGCATGGTTTCCTAAGTAGTCTCTAAAACATGAACCATCAACAAAATAGGTGACATCAGATTGGTCGAAAGGGGTAGATTCCAAATCAGGCCTTAGCTTAGTGTATCTAGATACCTCAGCTATGCAGCAATGTGGTTCTCCTTCGAACTCAAAGGGAACACTGTTAGCAGGGTTTGTCGTGGTACACCGCTTTATGACAACGTCCGGATATGTCAGTAGTGGCATATACTGCAGGTATCTTGCTTGGTTTAACACAAACTTCCCTCGGTTGATTAGTTCAGATATTTTGTGATGTGTGTAGATGGTGACAGGATATCCCATTGTTATCACTGAGGCTTTCTCATAAGCATAGTGCAAAGCAGCCAATCCTTGATAACAAGGGGGCCATCCCTGTGCCACATTGTCAAGTTTTGCACTGTAGTACGCAATAGGTTGTTTCCGACGTCCACTGCATGTGTCCTGCATTAACACTGCAGAGGCATACATGTCATGTCTGTTTGCGACGTACAGCAAAAATGGTTTTGTGTAGTCAGGTGTTGCTAAACTTGGCGCAGTTTGCATGTCTTGTTTGATGGTTTCAAAAGCTATCTTAGCTTCATTTGTCCATTTTAGAGTCGATTTTAAAGACTCACTTCCAGCATCTTTAATCAGTGCCCTAAGTGGTGCGGTTTTTTCAGCATAGTTTTCAATCCACTCGGAGTTAAAACCAGTCATTCCCAGAAATGTCATCATTTGTCCGACAGTTTGTGGTTGTGGAGCTTTGCTCACACCTTCCACGTGTTCTGGTGAGATGGCGACAGTCCCATGGGAGATTACTCTCCCTAGGTACTCTACCTGTGGTTGGCAGTACTGAAGCTTTGTTAGAGAGGCTTTGTGTCCTCCCCGAGCTAACTTCTGTAGGACTTTAATGGAGTCACGATGACAATCATCGATTGTTCGTGCGCAAATCAGTAGGTCATCAACATACTGAATCACAGTGCTGTTCACCTCGATGCCTTCGAGGCTCTGTTTCAAAATCTGATTAAAGATGTGTGGACTGTGTTTTAGCCCTTGTGGTAGCCTTCTGTACGTGAGCTGTCTCCCACGAAACGTGAAAGCAAAAAGATATTGTGATTCTTTGGCCAAGGGGATGCTAAAAAATGCTGAACACAGATCAATTACCGTGAAGTATTTAGCTTCCCCATCGATGTTACTCAGTAATGTGCTTGGGTTTGGCACATCTGCGTCAAAGTCAGTGATCACTTCATTTACAGCTCTTAAATCATGTACCAGTCGGTACTTGAGCTTGTCTGCTTTTAGCACTGGCAGAATTGGAGTGTTACATGTGCTATAGGTTTCTTTTAGTACTCCTGCTTGAATTAGACCTTCAATAGTTGCATTTATACCCTCTTCTGCTTCTGGCTTTAGTGGGTATTGGGGTCGATAAGGCAGTCTTGCATTTGGCTTCAATTCCACTTGAACTGGAGTTGCCGATGTTACCAGTCCAACATCCGTGTCATGTTTAGACCATAGCTGGTCTGGAACTTGTTTTAGCATGTTGGCTTTCAACTTGTTTTGAACTGTTTCTGATTCTGCTACACCTTGCATGTGTTTTTTGTTTGCGACTGTTACAACCTGTGGTTTTGACATCATGGTGCCGCCGCAGAGAATTTTAATCATTTCTGCATTTTTTGTAGTATAGATTAGCGGGTTATCTGTTTTCTGCCACTCTGTTTTAGTTGCTGTTAACATCATTGGTCCAAGATCTCTTGACCCAAAGCCTTTGTTTACCATTAAGGTAATGTGTGGTGCTGATTCTGGCACAGTGTGCCATTTTTCAATAAATGGGTTTTCTTCCACATTCACAGCTGCACCTTGCTGTCCTATCACGATGTATTGTGACACTAGCCTAACGTGCAAGTCTTTTGTTTCTTTGTCCCATTTTTCTTCAAAGATTCTACTGCATGATGGATCATAAGTCATTGTGCAGTGATAGTCACTGAACGGTACAGTAGCTTCTGGAATTTGAGCTTCAATAAATTTTTCCCACTGTTGAAACATCTCTGAGACTGGCTTGTTAATGTCACCAAGCCAGTAGACCTTAGCGTATTCTGTCTGAGCAGTCATTTGAAAGTTTATTCCAGAGCTATCTACATAAATTCCTTCTGGTGTGCACCAGATTTTTGTTTTTAGTTTACACAATGCATCTCTTCCTAGTAGATTAACTGGAGTTTGGTCTGAAATCAGAATTGGAATTACGATTTCACTGTCATCAACTGCTAGTCTTACTGGAGCTGTTAAGGGGTTTATTTGTTTTGTTCCCGAGAACCCTGTTGTCTTTACGCTTTTCTCAGACATGGGGAGATGAGTTGCATAATTTGATTTTATGCATGAGTAGGTTGCCCCAGTATCTACTAACATTGGGACCGATTTGCCTTCTATTTTAACATTGATCACTGGTTCTTTATTGGCGTTAGCTATTAAAATTGGTAGTTGCTCCTCCCCCCCAGGGCCCTCCGGGCATCCCTAGAATCCTTGTTGTGCTGCCCATGGATTAACTGGACCTCCTCTTCCCCGGTTTGGTCGTGTTCCACGACCACGCCCAGACCATTCAGGGTTTGGAATTGGATTCGGACAGTCTCGATACAGGTGACCCATCTGGCCACACCCCCAACATGAACCTGGAAGTGGGGGTCGGTTCTGCTGCACCCAGCCTTGTCGGGTTGGGTAGCGATTGGGGAAACGATTTGGAAATCGTCTCTGTGGTCCGGGCTGCTGTCTACCATACTGGTTTGGGTAGACATTGATAACCGGTTGAGATGGAGTTTGAGGCGGGGCCAAAGCTGTCTGCAATGCTTGGGTTTGACTGTCACTCTTGCTGTCACTTTTCTCCACTGCCGCCTGGGTCTTCGCCTTGTGCTGGAGATCATTTATGTGCAACTGCGTGAGTTTTCTCTGAGCGCACTTTTCTTGCTCAATCATTTTGTTACTGTCTTTCCGATAGCGGTCCACTGCGTGGACTACATGGTCTCTGAACTGCACATGTGGCATTGAGTCCAGTCCCACAACATCCTCCAGTTTGTCTCGCACAGGAGTCGGGAGAGCAGAAATCAGGGATGTTCGGAACAGAGAAGTCATTATCGGCGTCCCCTCAGGACCCTCCTCCGTCTCCAGCTTCCACCGTCTGAGCTGCCTGTCAACAAATGACGCAGGACTCTCAGTCTCTGAAAGTGGCTCACCTTTCAAAGCTTTGGGGTCAATCCTGTTGGGATATGCTGCTCTTAGTATGTTCCAGAGTGCATTTCTGTATGTGTTAAACTCCGTGCCGTCAGCCATTGGGTCCAGCATCCATTGGACTCCATTGGATGCTAGCAATGTTCCCATAGCTGATGTCCCAACAACTCGAGCCAAAATAGCTTTGAGATCTCCAAGGGCAAGCATTAGCCCAGTTGTCTCCTGTTCGAAGGCCCGAATCCACTTTCCAGTGCCATCTTGAATGTGGGGCAGCCGTGAAACCAAACCAGTGAGGTCGAGGCTCTGCCAGGGAATATAATTAGCTCTTGTGCCCTTAATTAAAATTGGGTACTGACCATCATTAGTGTATCGAATAGGTGGTTTTAAGTCATGTCTGGGTCTCAGATCACGGCTTTCATTGCTAGGACCTGGTTTTTCCTTCTCTTGAGTCAGACCTGTATTTGGATCACCACGCTCTGGTGAATGAATGCCTGGTTTGTAAAAAGGCTTGAAATTTTTCTCCTTGCTTGTGCTAGTGGTGTTCTCACTAACCTCATCTGAATGTGTGCCTGTGATGTGATTTAAGGATTTCCGCAGGCCTTCAGATATGTCCTGTATAATTTGGTCAACATCGTTTAGCTCATCATGTACATCCTCATCCTTGTTCTCAAGGTCAATCCAGTATGAGTTAGCCTTCGGTTGCCTTTTCAAAAAATCCTTATGTTCTGCAAAACAATCAATCTCCCTTCGTCCTTCTTCCCTTACCGCTCGACGTTCTGTACTGCAATATTTTGGATGCGTTCCACGAGGTGGAGTTGTTTGTTCGAATTCTCTTTCCTCACTTCCTTTTGCATGCTTTTCTTTGCCAGGTGCTTCATCTGATTGCTGTGATGTTGTTAATTTTAAAATTGCATTGTCAACATCTAAACCCTTAGGACCTTTGTCGAATGTGTCGCGCAAATCAAAATCTCCCGTAATTGTAACGGTTCCCAAGAGGGGATACAGGCCCTCTTCTGCTGGGGCCTTCACTTCCTTCTGGGGTTTGTCCAATTTGTCTTTCATTTTGAGAATGGCATGTTTAAAGTTCTGTCTGTAAATCTTTCCTTCATTCCTGAATAAGTCCAGGATCTGAATTTCTTTTTCTCTTTTCTGCTGTCTTTTCTTGGACCCATCTGCTTTATGATCCTGAATTCTCAATTCCAAATTATCGCACGCCACTACGTCAAAAGTGCCTTCAGATGGCCACGGATTGCATAGTTTTCTCGTCCGTTTTGACCACTTCTCTGACATGTGCTTTATTTCTTTTGCTAAAGCAGGATTCTTCGCTGCCCAAATTCATGCTGGCGTGACAGACATTTTGAAGTTTCAGTGACACTATTATTCCTTTGATTAGTTGACTAGTTTGTTTATTTATAATCTCCTGAAAATAACACAAGAATTGAAAGTTGAAACAGATACTGGTGACATATGATGCTGTGGTCTTGAGTAATCTGTTGTTGCTCTGTTTACACAAATGTTGAACAATTTATCTTCTTATTGTAAATGCCTTAAAATCAAATCTCTTCTGATGTAACACTAAAGTAAAGTTAGTTCAAAAAGCTTTAGTTATTGTTGAAAGAAAAACTTAATGCCTGAAAGTTTTTATAGGTGAACCTTTTAAATCTGGATTCAATATGTATTATTTTCCCTTTTTTCTTTTTTTTTTTCCTCAGCAGCTGTGCAGTGGCAGGCTAAAAATAGCCTTATGCTGAATCTCAAGCTTGTGTGTGAGCAAAACTCAGCCCACAGGGTGGGGTTTCTCTACGCCCTCTGGCTCACCAACCTATCCACACACAGAGGTGGAGTCAGAGGCGGGATCGCCTCTGTACTTCTGTGTCTGTGCGTGTGTATGGAGAGGACAGCTTGTAGGTGGAGCTTTGCGCTTCTGGACTGGCCCCTCTGCTCAGTCTAAACTTGGGTCTGACAGCTCAGGGTGTCTACGGAGAAACGAACACGCTGACAACACCCAAGAGCATTCAGCCTTCAGATTTTAGCAACTCTCATACAGCTTTATAACATCACAACACAGGAAAAAGTCAACCACAAGAGAGACCGAATCAGCAGAAGAAGAATCAGCTTCTCTCCAGTTCATCCAAGCAACAGCCCAAACAAGATCAGAGTATTTGACCTTTCACGAGTAAAACAACCACACACAGCAAAGCTTTCACACTTGCATAGAGATAAGAAAAACACACTTCAAAGCAATTTGACACCGAAGCATCATTTTATGCCACACACTCAACACGCATAAACATTATTATTTATTTATTAATCATAATCTATATTTCTCATATTTCACATTACCCAGCTGGTAAAAATAGTTATCATGCTTGTGCACTTCAGCATATATTTTTATTTATATATATGTCACTCTAAAACTAATTATTTTAACTTCTGGTTTTCTGTTTAAAGACTAATCAGAACAAGATCACAGACTTTGAAATTTGTATAACATTAAACATCAAAATATAGCACTGCAGTGAACAATATTGATCTGTATTACTCCTTTGTTTTTCTTTTTTCCTCTAATTCTCTGGCGCCTGACACACCTTCTCAACTCACGCACCCACTTCTCAACTCGCACACACTCTTATCTCCTCCACACACACACGCTTATCTCACACGCCTGTCCCACCCACAAAACTTCTCTCACAAACACACTCACACAAACAAACAATTTCTGAGCTCTAGAGTTGTTTACAGCCACTTTGCTGCAAACTCTGACGTCAAACATATCTTTGCCAAAAACTCATGAAATTTACCAATCCCCGAGGATTCAACCGAATTACTGGCAAGCTTATCTGTCACAACTTCAGCGCTTTTTCTCAGATCCCAATCTTATCCCGGCCTCACCGGGGCATACTGGATCTCAATTGTCGACCTATTACTTGTCCTCCCTGGACTTTTTTTATCAGCTGTCAAATTCTATTCCAATTCTCGCTGTCCCAGCTTTTAATTTGTCACTTTAAACTTTGTCCGTCATCAAAATGACTCAGCTGACTTCACACATGTGTGAATAATTTCACCGCTGCTCTGGACAAATGCCTCTTCTTGTTATTATAACTTCTAATTTATGAGAAGGGCATGTTTTTTCTCTCAGACCAGTTCTCAGTCCACGGAATAACTCCAAAATTGAACAAAAACTGTTCTTACCTAGGGCCCAGAAGTTTATTCCGTGGGCTGCGAAACGATCCGAAGAGCACACCTCTACTTCCCGCTTCGTGGTCGCCAAATGTGGTTCTTTTTCCTTATCAAAAACAAGAAAGAGACAGGTTCTGTCCAAACTCAGCGGGGGGCATTTATTTACACAACTCATCCATACATCACCAACACTTCACAGGGGACAGCGTCCAGCTTCGATCTAACCACCTCGGCTGGAGATCCTTCTGCAAAAGCCCACTCCCCTACACCACGCAGCATCAGTTATACTATTCAACCCCCACCTCCCTTTTGATTCTGAGAAATGATGGGGTGCTACTTCCACATCCTAATATGGTCAAAAGTAGTTGAAACTTACATAAGCTGGGCAGATCAACATGTTTTTGGAGCATGTACTCAGCAGCTGGGCTGCCTGATAACCGGCTGGCATTGATAAGCAACATGTCAACATGCAGTACACAAAACACTGCTTTTAGCTCCTACAAGCCAGCCCATGCTGGCCAAAACATTCGCTGTAACACTTGCGGATGATATTCATCCCCACAATGCCAGGAAAACCAGAGGTACCACTCGGGGGGTCTTTGACCACCAACACACCACAATTTGTTAGTGATCTACCACATAACTCTACAGTAAGCTCCAGGTAGCCAATATAAGGGATAGCCAACCCATTGGCTGCCTTGAGCTGCAGCCAGTTACAAGACTGCAGTTGGTCCATCCCCCAAGGCTCAAAATGCTGCCGGAAAAAGCCCTTGGTGACCGTAGATACCATAGAACCGGTATCAAACAAACATGGTACATTTACGCCTCCCATTAGTACCTCCACATGGGGGCAATCTGACACCAACTTCGAGGCTTCTCCCTGACTAGCAGCAACCACTTGTGAGCCACTAACTATACCCCCCGAACTGTGGCTCGGCTGTTCGGCGGGCTCTAGTTTTCCGATTGCCTTGCAGTAGGACGTGGCGGCTGGGTGGGCTGGGGACGTGAGACTCTAACCCCATCGCAGTCACTGGCATAATGCCCTGCTTGCTGACACCGGCGACATATTATGGGGCTGTGATTAGTGGGGCGAGGTTTTTTTCGTGTACCCTGCAGAGAAGAAACATTTTGAGCAAGTTTATTTATTTGATCTTGTTGGAGTTTTAGCATCTCCTTTATCTCACTCAACTCCGTAGCTGGGGAGAAACCAGGGCCACCTGCAGCAGGGGGACACTGCACACCATACTGGAGACCTAACACTGATGGCATGGAGTGGACACGGCCTCGAGGCCCTCCCGATATCCCTTCCCGCTCCCACCGAATGGCCTCTGCTCGGACGTCTAATAGTGTAGCCGACGGTCTCCCACGCACAAACTGTTTCAATGCACGGCGCAAGGACCCATCTACCACATATTCTACGAACTGGTCTCGTAGCAACACCTCAGAATTTACCATTTCACTGGGGGCCTGCTGCTTCACTGCAGCCATGAGGGCCATTAAAGCTAGGGAAAATTCCTGTAATGTCTCCTCTTCCTGTTGGCGGCGTGAAAAGAAAGCCTCCTGCAAAGCCACATAGGAGTCTGAGCACCCATAAAGTTCCTGCAGCACAGCAATCACTCTAGCCGGATCCTCCCTTTCAGCCTTAGGCCGGAATTTTATTTCATTGCGGGCTTCCCCTCCCAGGTGATCAAACAAAAAAAATGCTTCATCGGTACCAGAAACATGACGTACTCTCATACAAGCCTGCACCTCCTCAAGCCACTCAGCTAGACTAATGCCCCCTTTTCCAGTAAAAACGGGGCATTTACGCTCCCGGGGAATAAACACCAACTTCTCTACTGCAGAACAAGTGCTTGGGGGATCAAGGGGCGAAACCGCAGGAGGGGTAAGGGAAGAGCTCGGACCAGGGGCAGCCACATCCCGCTCTTGCCTCAACCTCTCATTTTCTCACTTAAGTTGTTGGACTAAGTCCCGCAACTCCTGAAAATCTACATCCATTGTAGACACTGAAATTAGGGGAGGGAAAAAAAACTCAGGGCACTCACCAGTAAGGAATAATTATTTCCTCACTTACACAAGAGACTCTGCCGTTCTGCTTACTCCAACCTGCTACCCATGAACCAAATTCTAAGAAATAAAAAAAAAACACTAAAATAAAAACACTTAAAAGCAATGGAACCCACGTCTCAGCTTTAGAGCAAAGATCCTGCCAACAACGCCAAGTGTGGCGAGCAGGACCACTTATCAATTTAGAAACAACGCCACCTGATTATCAGGAACCAAAACGACTGAAACTAAGGCACATTAGTTCATTTTTACAAATCAAGCTTGAGACGGAGGTCCATTCCACACAAACAGATTTTATTCAAAGAATAAAATGAGTTTAAAATAATCTAAAAACACCATGCACCTGTAGATGAACACTGCTTAAAACCAAATCAACTTAGGCTGAGGCTGACTAATGGGGCTGCCTAAGAGAGCCCAGAACTAAATACCAACCACAAGTAATTTCACCCCAATCACACGTGCATGCATTCGGGGGGTGAAGTGACTCTGGAGCACACGCACACCATCAAAAGGACCACCACCAGGGCTCGACCACCACTGTCAGCTCACAGCCTAAATGAAAAGAAAACAGAAAACAGTAAAAATCCAAATCCACACATACACACACACACACACACACACACAGCCACGACTGAGCAGGCAGGCCGTCAGGGAATGAGCGAGCATACAGCTCGCCTGCACACAAGTCTATTAGCCTGCGCCTCAGCCGTCCTTATGAGCTCCCGGGCAGACGACAACTGCCGGTAGGGCCCGCAGCCCCTCTTTAGAATACCCAACCCCACAGCGGGTGTACGCCCTCCGCTGGTATACGGTACAGAGGAGCGAGTGACAAAGCCGCTCCCGATGGTCTCCGCTGATCCCGTCAACCAGTCCGAGCAGCGGGGTGGAGAGGTCTTGGAGCCGGATGATGGTCCAGCACCGGGTCAACAACCGGTAACAGAGATCTCACGAAACTGTGCAGAAAAGCAGCAGAACAGCAGAACAACAGAGTCTCCTGTGGAGACACACCCCTTCCTGGATCACTTCTTTGAAGCACATAGGATAAAAGAAGCCTTCCGTTACTCTGGGAGGACCCCATACAACAATTCAGTCCGACACGCCGGAGTCCCGTACACAACAGCTCTTCACACATGAAGCGGAAGTTAAGCCAAAGTAAAAGATCGCTGTAGCGCCACCTCAGGCCCTATTTATATGAGCGCCTTCCCTCAATGATAGGTCGTCCAATTACTCGGTGGCAGGTGACTCATCCCACTACAAAAGTATTTAGTCAGCCACCAATTGTGCAAGTTATCCCACTTAAAATGATGACAGAGGTCAGTACTTTTCATCATAGGTACACTTTAACTGTGAGAGACAGAATGTGAAAAAAAAATCCATGAATTCAAATGGCAGGAGAATTTATTTGTAAATCAGGGTGGAAAATAAGTATTTGGTCAACAACAATTCATAACAAAAATTCAACTCAATACTTTGTAACATAACCTTTGTTGGCAATAACAGAGGTCAAACGATTACTATAGGTCTTTACCAGGTTTGCACACACAGTAGCTGGTATTTTGGCCCATTCCTCCATGCAGATCTTCTCGAGAGCAGTGATGTTTTGGGGCTGTCGCCGAGCAACACGGACTTTCAACTCCCCCCCACAGATTTTCTATGGGGTTGAGGTCTGGAGACTGGCTAGGCCACTCCAGGACTTTCAAATGCTTCTTACGGAGCCACTCCTTTGTTGCCCGGGTGGTGTGTTTGGGATCATTGTCGTGTTGGAAGACCCAGCCACGTTTCATCTTCAAAGCTCTCACTGATGGAAGGAGGTTTTGGCTCAGAATCTCACGATACATGGCCCCATTCATTCTGTCCTTAACACGGATCAGTCGTCCTGTCCCCTTAGCAGATAAACAGCCCCAAAGCATGATGTTCCCACCCCCATGCTTCACAGTAGGTATGGTGTTCTTGGGATGCAACTCAGTATTCTTCTTCCTCCAAACACGACGAGTTGAGTTTATACCAAAAAGTTCTACTTTGGTTTCATCTGACCACATGACATTCTCCCAATCCTCTGCTGTATCATCCATGTGCTCTCTGGCAAACTTCAGATGGGCCTGGGCATGCACTGGCTTCAGCAGCGGAACACGTCTGGCACTGCAGGATTTGATGCCCTGCCGTTGTAGTGTGTTACTGATGGTGACCTTTGTTACTGTGGTCCCAGCTCTCTGCAGGTCATTCACCAGGTCCCCCTGTGTGGTTCTGGGATTCTTGCTCTCCGTTCTCATGATCATTTTGACCCCACGGGATGAGATCTTGCGTGGAGCCCCAGATCGAGGGAGATTATCAGTGGTCTTGTATGTCTTCCATTTTCTGATAATTGCTCCCACAGTTGATTTTTTCACACCAAGCTGTTTGCCTATTGTAGATTCATTCTTCCCAGTCTGGTGCAGGTCTACAATTCTTTCCCTGGTGTCCTTCGAAAACTCTTTGGTCTTGGCCATAGTGGAGTTTGGAGTCTGAATGTTTGAGGCTGTGGACAGGTGTCTTTTATACAGATAATGAGTTCAAACAGGTGCCATTAATACAGGTAACAAGTGAAGGACAGAAAAGCTTCTTAAAGAATAGGTTACAGGTCTGTGAGAGCCAGAGATGTTCCTTGTTTGAAGTGACCAAATACTTATTTTCCACCCTGATTTACAAATAAATTCTTTAAAAATCCTGCCATGTGAATCCATGGATTTTTTTTCACATTCTGTCTCTCACAGTTCAAGTGTACCTATGATGTAAATTACTGACCTCTGTCATCATTTTAAGTGGGAGAACTTGCACAATCGGTGGCTGACTAAATACTTTTTTGCCCCACTGTATGTGCCTTTGATTTCACATATGATGTCCATGAATTTAAAAGATGCATTTTGATACCAAGAAAACACTTATTTTTTGAACGGGGGGAAATGTTATTTTAGGTGTTGTGTGAAAATAAGTCCAGGATTACAAATGCGCTTCACGAGAGTGACGTCATCAAACCAGACACGGAGAAAAACAGAGAGAAAGTGGCTGTAAGTTCAGCGAACCTCATCCTTCCTTCAGAAGGAAAGAACTACCATAGATAAGGCCATTTAGCTACACTAGGGGTGAGGAGTTTCTGTGGTGATGTCCAAAGGGTTCAAATGAAGGCAACTGGACTTCTTTGGTACCAAGGAGACTTATTCTTTCTACTGGAGGACAGTAAAGTTTAGCTTTTATGCAGTGTTCCCAGAGGCGGATCTTACCAGAGGTTTATCTGAGTGTCAAATGGTGCTGTTTTGCCCCAAACTCATCACTCAGGATGATCCTGTGTTCTAGTTTGTGAACCACCAACAGTAATAAAAATATTAAAGCTGCAAGCATCGTTGTTCGGCCCTCGCAGCTCCGCGCCGCTCCGGCCTGGCCGGCAGCCCTGGGCTCACAGGCACGTCCGCAGAACAGAAACGTCGACCACCCCGACACCAGAAACCGCGAACTGTCTCCTCGTCCACACCTCACCCTGTCTCAGCATCTCCTCTGAGCTCACCAATAAATTACACATCTCACCATTAGGGGATACTCTGCCTTTACCACACTGGTGGTGTGATGGCACAAACCAACTTCAATGCTTTTCTGACCACGTTTTTTGAAGTTATTGAAGGTTAAATTTCACTAGGGGGCACTTTTAATAACTACAGAAAAATCCCATTGAGGTCAACTATGGGTGACAAAGATGGTTTTCTGTTATTTTGGCATCAATCAGACATTTTATGTGTTATCTTGAGCCACTGAGCCGAAAGCTGGTGGAGCTAAAGGGGTTTGAACCAACAACCACATCAATGTGTTTGCTACAGTCACGTGATGACAAAAGCCAAGAATAATGCCATTCTGACCTTGTCTTTAGAAGTTAATAAAGTTTGAACCTATCTAGGGGGCGCTGTGACCATTTACCACTAAATCTCATAGAGGTCATCTTTGATCGTCAAAGATGGTTTTCAGTTAATTTGGCATCAATCAAATGTTGCATGGATCATCTAGAGCCAAAAGGCTGTAAGTGGGTGGAGTTTAAGTGATTTGAATGAGTGAGCACATACATATGTTGATTGCAGTTGCGTGATGACTCCCACCGTGTTTGATATAGTTTGGAGCTATGTTGTAGAAGTTACAAAGGTTTTATTGTATCTAGATGGTGCTGTCCCAAATTTAGGAAAATATCCCATGGAGCAGTTTGTAGGTTGACAACAATCATTTGCGTGTGGTGTGAACTGCATTGTGCATGTGTTATTCAGGGCCTAATATCTGTCTGGGGGCAGAGCTAAAGAGATATCAACCAATGACCACAGAAATGTGTTGGGTGCCTTTGTTTGATGACACGTAGCAAGTTTGGTGCAGTTGCGACCTTGTCTGTAGGAGTTATTACAGTTTGAAAGGTATGTAGGGGGCGCTGTGGTGATATTATACAATGTTCTGTCATGGTCTGCCTCTATCAGCAGGTGAGGTAACCTGGCTGTCAGCTGTTTGTGTTGCAGATGGGTGTGGCACGAGCTCCAGCTGATTCCTCTAATCAGAGGGCCAGGGGATTTAACCCCCAGAGACCCAAATTTAGAAAACAACTGCAAAATATTTTTTTTAAACTTTCACATGTTGTTCTAGGAGGCCAGATAAACGGGCCTATTTACACATTTTAACAGCCAATAGTGTTGCAGAACTGAACAATAGGACCTATTAGCAATGTAAATGTGGTTTTAAAAAGAAAAAAAATGGGGAAGGTTTATTTTTGTAGACTTAAATCTGATGTTGTAATATTACAACCGTGGGTCTCTGGGGGTTAAGGAGCGGTGTGACACAACTCCAGTGCCGGTTGATACTCTCACCAGGTTTCGCGCCTCGCATCCTCGTACCACACCTGGAGTTGTTTTCCTCATCCCGTCGCTCGGGATCCTCTGACCTCCACTCTCCATTGCTCTGCCTGTCTGCCTGCCAACCTACACCCTGGACTCACACAACCTTCTCCTGTCCACCTCCTCTACAACCATCGGACCTGCCACCTCTCCTCCACTGAACTTTACCCAGTCCACCACCGCTAAGAACTGGTTTATGACGATTTCCGGTCCGTTCTTGTTCCTACTTTTCTGGAGCAGCACCATTAGTTTTTCCTTAGCTTCATTTAATAAAATATTTTACTCCTTATACTTAACTGGTTTTCATGCAAGAAATGAGACAAGGAGAAAAATAGTATTTGATTTTCCAAGTTTTACAACTAGAAAGAATAGCGAGTTCTGTTTTTATCACAGTATGTTTATTTTATGCAATAAAATGTAAATGCAGATTTTGCGTCTATTTAAAATCAAACAATCAGATTTTCTGCATTTCTTGCAGAAAAACATTTTTTCTCTCACAGGCAAGGTTTACCTACCGTTGTTTGTGGGTGGGGAAACCTGAAGAATCACTTATTTTCCCCAACGTAGAGAAACCACTAAGGTGGTGATTTTCATGTCACAATAAAAGCTCAGAGCTGTTTTGTTTTTATGAAAATCTCAGCCATGTCATTCTGACACCAGCACCATGATGGTTCAAATGCAGCTTTGCTCAACGACTCAAGACTCAAGAATGTCACAACATCTGTAGTTTTCTACATTAAACGAGACAAAATCAGGTAAACTTTCTGTAGAAAATAGGAACCTGAAATGAATTCTTCCTGGGTTTGTTGTTGACAAAGTATTTGACTGTGATGAAGTAACCAGAGATTTTGTTTATACAGATGCAAATGTTTCATCCTTCATCATCTGTGTGAAAGGAAAAATATAAAGTCCTAGACTCAAAGGAGCTGAACACAGACTGAAGCAGGATGGAGAAGATCGTCTTCAGAGTGATCATCGTTGCAGGTGTATGCTGTCTGTCTACCAAACACGTCCATATCCAACGTTCTCTTTCTTGGGCTGATGCTCGAAAGTTCTGCCAAGCTAACTTCATCAACCTTTCACCTCTCACCAGTCAGCTGGAGGAGCAGGTGTTCAGAGACACAGTGGGTGAAGAAGGCATTAGAGGATGGATCGGTCTCTACTGGGATCAAGTCAACAGCTCATGGAAATGGTCAGGAGGTGACATTTTCAGTTCTTGGACAGATATCTACAAAGACATGAATTCTGATGATAAACTACCTGCAAACAATCTACCTACAGCCAATAACATTTGGTGGACCAGAAACAAATGGATTTCTCTAGATGGTACTTCCACCCATTGGTTTTTCTGTTTGAACCTGACTGTAGTCCAGCAGGAGAAGACCTGGGAGGAGGCTCTGGAGCATTGCAATGAGAACCACTCCAACTTCACCAGCCTGCTCTCTAAGACTGAGAACCTTCTGGCTATGAATGAGATCAATAAAACTGGCATCAATGAGCCGGTGTGGATCGGTCTGCGTTACCTTGGAGACAGATGGCTGTGGCTGAACGGTGACCCTCTGGTGTACCAGGCTTGGTCCCAAGGAGGAGACCAGGACCAGCTGTGTCCAGTGACGAGACGCTGTGGAGCTTTAACCAAAAACGGAACGTGGGAGAACCGGGACTGTCAGGAGAAACTCCCCTTCATCTGTGCCTGAGTGTCTCCAGCTGCTGACTCTCATCCTGAGTGTGAACTTAAACCTCCATCTGTTGTTCGCCTTCTCAAGAAGCTTCCTGACTCTAAAATAACAGCATGTGTGGATTTTAGCTTAAAACTTTAATTACAGCGGTTGTAGTAGATCCTGTACTCACTAATAAACTCCATGTAAGTGTGTGTGAGCACTGATTTAAAATTTCTGCTTTTTGTTTCACATTTATAAACTCTTTCAGAATGACAAACGTAACTTTTAGTAATAAATCATTTAATTGTTATTTAATACTGAAATGTGAGTTTCAATTAAACAGTGACTGAATATTTACTGGTTTACTTATCATTATTAGTAATAAATATTGACCTCTTTCAACCTGTATTTTATACAGATGAAATAAAGTAAATCAGTTGATTCAAGAATGTTTCTGTCATGTTCTGTGTCCCTTTGTTCCCCAGCCCCCTCCTGTTTTCACTCCAGGCTCTCCTCTTGTGTCCTCACTGCCTGGTTTTCCTAGTTGTCTTTAGACTAGTCCTCCTCACCCATCTGGTTATTAGTGGTTTATATTTGCCCTCTCTCTTTTAGGTTTAGTTAAATCCATGTTTTATAGGTTAATGTCTGTGAAGGTTCTCAGTCATCCAGGTCATTGTAGTCTAATGAGCTTGAAAGAAAAGCGTCTGGACTTCTTTGAGTTGCTTGAAGACGTTTCACCTCTCATCCGAGAGGCTTCTTCAGTTCTGAGGTCAAATGGTGGAGAGTCCCAGATTTAAACCCTGTGGGAGTTTCCACCCGAAGAGGGAACAAAAGACTCCCTGATGATCTTCTATGAGCCAAGGTGTGAGGGTGGGTGTGGGGAAACTCTGGCTGAATAGGACCCACACCCACCCGAGGAGAAAATGAGACGCCGTTCCCTGGGCCTTTGCCTCTATTGTGGTCAGCTTGGCCCCTTAATCCATAACTGTCCTGTTCGGCCAAAAACCCAAAGCCCACAAGTAGGACCGGGATTATTGGTGGGTGGGATTCCTAGTGCTCAAAATTCCCGGTGCAGCTTAACTTGTACTGTTTCTTTCCACCAACAAACATTCCCTACCAAGGCGCTCGTGGACTCAGGGTGTGAAAGGAACATCCTGGACCAAGCGGTGGTACAACAACTGAACATTCCTACTACTCCTCTCCTTACACCCATTCACGCCGCCTCATTCGATGGCTGCGCCCTAACCACCATAACCCATCGCACCATGCCCATAAGCCTGTTGATCTCCGGTAACCATCATGAGACTCTAAGCTTTTATGTGTTTCCTTCTCCACAGTCTCCAGTGGTGCTAGGACCTGAATGGTTAGCTTCACATAACTCTCAGATTGACTGGAAAACCGGGTCGGTGTCAGTTTGGAGCCCGTTTTGTTTGTCTCACTGTCTCCTCTCAGCTCCTCTCCCCGTCCAGATCACATAGAACCCAGCTCAGGAACCACCTGATCTAACTGGAGTTCCCTCCGAGTACCACAACCTGCTACAAGTCTTCAGCAAGGACCGGGCGTCCTCCCTGCCTCCTCATCGCCCCATGACTGCGGAATTGACCTCGTCCTCGATGTCATTATACCAACAAGTAAACTGTACAAACTTTCAAAACCAGAGCAAGAGTGTATGTCTGAATACATTTCAGAGTCCCTAGCCTCAGGAACCATTAGGCCGTCCACGTCCCCCCTGGGTGCTGTCCCCCCTGGGTGCTGGGTTCTTCTTCATGTCCAAGAAGGATGGGTCGCTCTGTCCGTGCATCGACTACAGAGGCCTCAACCAGATCAGCAAATATGCTCTGCCCTTGCTGTCCTCTACTTTTGAACCGGTAAATGATGCAACTATTTTCACCAAACTAGACCTGCGAAACGCCTACCATCTGGTAAGGATCCGTGAAGGGGACAAGCGGAAAACGGCCTTCAGGACACCACTTGGCCACTTCGAATACCTAGTCATGCCTTTTGGACTCACCAACGCTACTGCAGTTTTTCAATTTCTGGTCAACTCCGTATTAGGTGACTATATCAAAAATTTCGTTACAGTTTACCTGGACGATATACTTATCTTTTCCAGAACCCTTCCAGAACACCGACAACACGTCCGAGCGGTTCTCCAACGCCTCCTCGAGAACCGATTGTTCGTTAAGGCAGAAAAGTGTGTTCCATGCCTCCTCCGTCAAGTTTTTAGGGTTTGTTCTAGAGAGTAGTCAGCTGAGGACGGCCCCTGACAAGGTAGATGCCGTTCAGACATGGCCAACCCCCTCAACACGTAAGCAACTACAATGATTTCTAGGCTTCGCTAACTTTTACCGCCATTTTATTAGAAACTACAGCCAGATCGCCGCACCTCTCACACAGCTAACCTCCATCAAGAAGCCCTTTTCATGCTTCCAGGAAGCAGACCAGGCTTTTCACTCTCTTAAGAACTGTTTCACCCAAGCACCCAGAGGTTAACTTGGATAAAACCAGTTCCACTAGGCTTCACCAAATGAGACTTTTATCTCCAGATGAGTCTTTTATCCGTGACAGCAGAAATATCAAAACATCAAACCAGATTCATTGACAGATGTTTCTTTTGTATGAGGTGATTTCATTGTTGTGGTGTTTTGTGCAGCTTCTGACCAGTTATTAATCTTTCTTGTGTGCTTGAGAGGAAACAGGGTTGCTAACAACATTTCTGGTTTGGTTCAAGTTTACAGTAGGTCTCTAATTTCCCTCTGGGATTAATAAAGTATCTTTGAATTGAATTGAATTGAACTGAATGTCCCTTGAGTTTTGTTTCTACATTAATTTAATTTGTTTCTGTAGTTAAGTTTAGGTGTTGATTTGAGGTGGACGTTTGCCACTCTTATGGGACCCCTTGTGTAGTTAATACTTTATTTTTATTGGTTTCAATGCTTTGTCTTTCACAATACTCTCTTTTCAAAGAGATTTGTTTTTGAGCAAATTATATTTGACTTTTCTGAAGTAACCACGGATCTTGTTTGTATGAATGCAAATGTTTCCTCCATCATCTCTGTGTGAGAGGAAGAAAATAAAGTCCCAGACTCCAAGCTGAACACTGAACTCACACTGAAGCAGGATGGAGAAGGTCATCTTCAGAGTGATCATCATAACAGGTGTATGCTGTTTGTCTGCTAAACACGTCTTTATCCAAGAATACAGCCTTTCTTGGGCTGATGCTCGAGCATCAGGGGCGGAGTTAGGCCCGGCTACTTGGGCTGAAGCCCCGGATGTTTTATGAAAAGCCCCGGATCTAAATCGCGGAAGTAACATGCAGTACCAAAGTCCAACAGAGAGGGAGCAGCTGGCAGTAGTTTGTATACAGCCTGCCTGAGCCTCCACCACTGAAGAAGCCCTTCAGCAGCAGGCTTCTTCTACAGTCTCTGCCTGAAACGCATGAGTGAAGATGGACATAAGGACATTTTTTAGACCAAAAGTACAACGACAGAACCCCAGCTTTGATGAAAGTGGTGTTGACTCAGGTTTGTGGGTCTTATTTGAAAATATTTGTTGTGCTGCTGGTTTGCCTAAAGTTAGCTTACTATCAGGTAACGTTGTTGGAGAAAGAAAGGGAATATTTACTATCATCTCACACTAAACACTAACAGGAACAATACTCTGCCCTGAATATGCTTAATATGTAGCTTTAGATTAAAAATTATGTGGTACAAGCCAAATATATATGATGTTGACTAGTGCGTGTCACGTGTGTGTGCGCGCGCGTGTGTGCGCGCGTGCGTGTGTGTGTGTGTTAAGCCCCGGATCTTCTTCAGTCATAAATCCGCCCCTGTCGAGCATACTGCAAAGCCAAACACACCAACCTTTCACCTCTCACCAGTCAGCTGGAGGAGCAGGTGTTCAGAGGCATGGTGGGTGAAGAAGGCATTGGAGGATGGATCAGTCTCTACTGGGATCAAGAAATCAGAAGGTGGAAATGGTCAGATGGAGACAATGTCACCTATGTTAACAATCTGGACTTACCAGATATAGAAGGTTCTTCTACTCGACCACACAGTATTGAAAATGTCCGTTGGACCAGAAGTCAATGGGAATGGAAAAATGGTACTGATCTTCGTAGATTTTTCTGTTTGAACTTTACTCTGGTCCAGGAGAAGAAGACCTGGGAGAAGGCTCTGGAGCACTGCAGCAAGAATCGCTTCAACTTCACCAGCCTGCTCTCTGAGACCGAGAACATTCTGGCCACAGAGGAGCTCAATCAGCAGAGTGTCAAAGAGCGGGTGTGGATCAGTGACCCTCTGGTGTACCAGGCCTGGTCCCAAGGAGGAGACCAGCTGTGTCCAACGATGAGACGCTGTGGAGCTTTAACCAAAGATGGAGTGTGGGAGAGTCTGTACTGTCAGGAGAAACTCCACTTCATCTGTGCCTGAGACTCATCCAGAATGTAAACATAAACCTCCATCTATCCTTCACCTCCTCAAGAAGCTTCCTGACTCTAAAGTAACAGAACGTGTGGATTTTATCAGTGTGTGAAACTTGTGTGTTAATCAAATGTAACTTTTGGAAGTAATTGGATTTGTAAATCTAATACCTTTTTGTCTTTTCTCCACTTGTAAGTCTGTTTTCAAAAACACTTGTTTCATTCTTTTCAGATAGAAAACATTCTTTTGGGGCTTTAAAACACATTTAATTATCTTTCTTTGTTGTTGCCACTGATCTTTTTTTTTTTTGCTTAGTTTTTGTGGCGTTCAATAAAGCAGTGGTTCAGCGATCTACTTAAAAACAAACGTTTATTTTTCATTCAAGATTTGTTGTTTTAGTCATTCAGAGTTTTATGGGAGTCAGGGAAGTGACACCACTACAGCGTGACTGGACTTGTCTTAATCTGGAAAAAACATCTGACTCTTAATTAATAAAAATTTTAAACATGAAATGAGAATTTTTATTCATTCAACTTAATTAACAGAAAGCTGTGTTCATCCATCCATCCATCCATCCATCCATCCATTTTCTTCCGCTTATTCGGAGTCGGGTCGCGGGGGCAGTAGCCTAAAGGTTGGTTTATGCTTGACGCGTCCGCGAGGTCCGCGCGGCAAAATTACGTCATTTTAACAACCACGCCCCTCCACCGCGTCTCCGCACTGCCCAAAATTTCCGCAACGCGCACCTAGGAAAATTTATAACCACGCGGACGGTCGGACGCGAAAAAACATGGTGGACCGGCTAGAACTAGTATGGCAGAGGTTCGTAAATACAGACATTTGTATGATTCAGCTCTCAGAGATCACCGTGATCAACTTGTTGTTAATCATTCTTGGAGAGAAATAGCTCGCGCTGTCGGAAAAGACGAGGACGCTGTTAAAAATGCTGAAATGCCATGTTGTAAACAGTAATTTCTACATCTACTATGGTGTAGTGTTGGATGCATGCCGTAGAGCTCCATGCTGCCCCCTACAGTTTGGGAGAATATTGGCTCACCGCAGAGACAAGCCGCATGAACCATAAACGCTGCGAGTTGTGAAGCGCGTTCCAGCCGCGAGCCGCATCACCGCGCGGAAAGTGAATGCGTCAAGCATAAACCAAGCTTAAGGCCCAGACTTCCCTCTCCCCAGCCACTTGGGCCAGCTCTTCCAGGGGAATCCCAAGGAGTTCCCTGGCCAGGTGAGAGACGTAGTCCCTCCAAAGTGTCCTGGGTCTACCTTTAGGTCTCCTCCTGGTTGGACGAGCCCAGAAAACCTCACCAGGGAGGCGTCCAGGAGGCATCCTGACCAGATGCCCGAGCCACCTCAATTGGTCTCTCTTGATGTGGAGGAGAAAGCGGTAAATGCCCGCTATATAAAGGATTTGTTCTTCTTTCCAACAGAACGTAGGGTAAGAACAAGAATTCCTTATAAATCCTGATGAGAACAACTCCCTAACTACTGAGCTTGTTTGTTTGCTTATATTTAAACACCTGTGCACCTATCCAAGGTTGGATCAAAGACGCAGGGAACATGAATGGACTCAAAAGACTTGAATCTTTAAAAAAAGACTCGTGCAGAAAGTTAACATGAAACAGATGAGCAACAGAAGGGTCTGGCAGCTGGACTGAGGGAACAACTGGTAATTAACTGGTGGGAAGTTGACCACATATTGAGGTGCAGCTGGGAAATTAATGATGTGCTGACATTGCGGTGTTTCTCTCCTGAAGCCTGGAGCTCAAAGCTGGATGGTTGCAAAAGAACAAGAAAGAAAGGGATATTGCCTCATAGGTCATCTTTCCAAAAGCATATCAGGAGCGTGTGTCCTGAGAGAGAGAAATGATAACAGACTAAATACCCTCCTGATCCTGCCCTCCCCCCTTCCAGATGTTTTCTAACAAAGACACGATTTACGGTTGTCCAGGATACCATCCATGTCTCATCTACCTCTAAGAGGACCAGTAACACTAGCTAGAAAGAACTCCTCTTAACCCTCTGGAGGTAGGCGTTGCAGATTTGCAACAGTTAAAACCTACCTACCTGGTTACTCCACATACGTATTTCATGAGCATTTTTTAACTCAGAAGTACCCCTGAAGGACTGAGGCCTAGTCCACACGTAGCCGGTTTTTTTTTAAAACCGAATATCCGCCCCTCCAAAAACTTGCATCCACACCACCTCGTTTAAAAAAAAATCTGTCCACATGTACCCGGATAAATACGTTGTTAAGGACATGCCAGACCTGTAGGCGGCAGTACTTCCCCCGTTCTTAACCTCGTCCTTCGTCTGTGGTCTTCCGCAAGGAGCAGTAATTCCGCTTGCAAAAACAAACAAGCAAAAAGCGCTTGGACAATTGATAAAGCGAGCGCAGCTCTGAGGGCATCCATGCTGTCGGCTAGTGTAAACACAGGTCGCACACGTGATGTCAGCATTTTTTTGTCGCGGAAAGTGACGTTGCGGACCTTAAAACTCCGGTTTTGTCTGTCCACACGCAGACACCCAAAACGGAGAAAACGCAGATCTTCACTTTGGCCGGAGTTTTTAAAAAACTCTGTTTTCGTGTGAAAAAACTCTGTTTTCGTGTGGATGACAGGCCAAAACGTAGAAAAATATCTACGTTTTGGCAGATCCCCGGCTACGTGTGGACAGGGCCTTAGTTGTTCGTCCTTTTATCAAAACTTATTTCGAGCCTGAGAGGATTTAACATTTATGCAATAAACTTTCTCAACCTTGAAGGTTGCAAATCACAGGAACCACAGATAATGAACATTAATCCAAATAACAGAAAGTCATTAATCAAATTAGCCATTACCGCCCTGGGCTCTTTTAAGCATGCCTTTCAATTTTCCTACTAACCAAATAAGGTAGTTAGGAGCCCTGACAAAAACAATCAAAATAATTGAGAACTACTCAAACTAGTAATGCATTTGATCATCACAGACTGGTTTGGTTTAAATCCCCAAATGGTTCCTGGGCATGGCTGTGTCTGCAGCTCACCGCTCCACGGGGGTGGGTCAAATGCAGAGAACACATTTCAAACACTCCAGTGTGACAACTAGTGGGACTTTCACTTCCACTATGTCAAGACTAACGGTAACTCCCAAACCAGACACATGAGAACATAATTATGAACGGACATTAATTACTTAATATAAGAGAAAGAGAAAGCATTACCTGACATTTTTGTTGACAGGTGTGGATTGCAGCATGCCAGAGTTTCTGGGCAGATCTCAGGGAACACTAAAAGCCTAACTAGATAAACTGCAGTTTTTATGAGCATTTTGTTGAATTTTTCTTCTACCACATGTCAAACCCAGCTTTTAACACACTTTGAATATTTGGCTGGGAAAGATTTGTTTTAAAAACACATCGTCCTACTTTGTTTAAGTCGTCAGTGATCTTGTCTAAACGTATGAAAATGTGCTGTCCTCATCTCTGAAAGGAAGAGAATAAAGCCCCAGACTTAGAGGAGCTGAACACAGACGGAAGCAGGATGGAGAAGATCGTCTTCAGAGTGATCATCGTTGCAGGTGCCTGCTGTTTGTCTGCTAAACACGTCTTTATCCAAAACGACCTTTCTTGGGCTGAAGCTCGAGCATACTGCCAAAACTTTCACGTTGACCTTTCATGTCTCACCAGTGAATCGGAAGAAAAGCTGTTCAGATTGTCTGTGGATGAGAGCAAGAGAGGATGGATCGGTGCATACTGGGACGCAAACTTCCAAATGTGGAAATGGTCAGATGGAGAAAATGTCACCTATGACAACAATCTGGATTTATCATACAGCGGTGGTACTTCACCACCACACCTGAAAGATAATGTCCGTTGGAAAAACGATGGATGGGAATGGGACGACGGTGGTCATAAAAATGATTTCTTCTGTTTTAACCTGACTCTGGTGCAGGAGGAGAAGACCTGGGAGGAGGCTCTGGAGCACTGCAGTGAAAAACACTCTAACTTCACCAGCCTGCTCTCTGAGACCGAGAATATTCTGGCAACAAAGGAGATCAGTCAGACGAGTGTCACTGAGCGGGTGTGGATCGGTCTGCGTTACCTTGAAGACAGCTGGCTGTGGGTGAACGGTGACCCTCTGATGTACCAGGCCTGGTCTCAAGGAGGAGATCAACTGTGTCCAATGATGAGACGCTGTGGAGCTTTAACCAAAGATGGAGCATGGGAGAGCCGGGACTGTCTGGAGAAACTCCACTTCATCTGTGCCTGAATGAGACCGGTGATCAGAGAGGAAAAGAAATCGGTTGAAACAAACAGACATTTTTACTCTTATGATTTTCAATGTTAGTAATATTACCTGTTATGTAACATACAAATAATACTTTGAGTTGCAGTCATAAGTTGTGAAACACCAAAGATAAATGTTGTCCATATAATTAGTCCAATCTAAAAATGGGAAATGTGACAAATCAAATTTACAATATTTTCTTATTCTTATTGGTTTTTTAGTTAATTGTTAAGCAGAGCAATGATCTGTGCAAAAAAAACCCACTTTATTTTACTGTATTTAAGGTAAATAAACCAGATGCTGGTTAACCCTCTCATGCTCGAAGTAAGTTTTGATGAAAGGACAAACAACAAAGCCCTTCAGGGGTACTTCTGAGTTAAAAAATGCTCATGAAATACGTTTGTGGAGTAACCAGGTAGGTAGGTTTTAACTGTTGCAAATCTGCAACGCCTGCCTCCAGAGGGTTAACATATAGCATTGAGATGTAACACTCCAGACATTTTGTTTTTATTCATTCTGAGTTACCTGAATTTTTCTATACAGGATTGATAAGCTAATGGCTAGTGTGAGCAGAAGGTTCAGTTATGATTCACGCCAGACCTAATCTCATTTATTACTCAAATTATGCAATGGCCAAACACAACATTACATTTTCTCCTTTATTTCAAGCAATTATTTTTTTCTTTTTTATGTTTTATGTTTTATTTAATGACTGCTGTAAACCTAAGAGTAGCATTGGCGAAACTTTTAAAATAACTTTCGAATTTTTTTTTTACCTTTTTCTTACAAATGGCAGCTGAAGCTCGGGGGACAGATGATCAGGAGGTTGGTGGTTTGATCCTGGATTCCCCCTCACATGTCAAAGCATCCTTGGGAAAAACGCTGACTGTCATATGACCCCTCTACTCTTACGTTAGTAACACTTCCACCTCTTAACTCATTCACTGCCAGCCGTTTCCTGATCACTAACGGCCTTCGCTGCCAGCGTTTCTCACCATTTTTACTGTTTTTTTAAGAGTCACAGAACGTTGCACGCTAGCATGATGTCGATGCCAAAACAACCAAAACAAAGAGGAGACTCACCTCTTACATCAGGAAGAAGCCGCGTGTTTCGAGCGTTATCCATTCTTTCATAATCCGTTGTCGAATTGTGATCGGCAGACGCTTTTCCGGTTCGCGCCTCACTTTTTTTTACAGGAACGGCCCAAAACGATCTCCAAACACACGGATGTGTTGCTTCCTGATCATGTGATCTGTGACGTATGCGGATGAAGATCAGCTTCAGGGCTGAGATGCTTGTTGTCTCAGCGCGGGGGCTCGTTCCGATGCTCAAACTGTAAAAAAATGCAAATGACGACTTTAGTCGTCAATGGCAGTGAATGAGTTAATGATCGAAAGAAGATCAAGCAGGTTATAACTAGAAATGCAGCAGACACACATTTACAGTCTGTGGCCAAGAGTAAGTCTGTGAAAGAGAGAGTCAAAAAGGTCAGGCAAGGTTAAAAACGTGTGGCAGGCAAAAAACTCAGAGATCTAAGGAGAAGCAGGCAGAATTGTTTGACAGCAATGTAAACTGGGTTGGTACAATCGACATGTATACACGGACAAATAATGCCCATTGGCTCGATTAGTATGGTTTTGATTTGAGGTTCCCACCACTGCCATTTTGACCGTGTCCCGCGTCTCATCATGCCCAGACAATCCAAAAATGGGAAAAGTGGTGGAACTGAGGGTGGGGCTGTTACGGTTGGAACAGGGTTGGAACAATGAACCAATGTAGCTACCAGCTAAATTAACTAACCCAAAAAAGCTAAGAAGGGGCTCCAGGGTGTGTGGCCCGTGCGGCCGCTTGGTTCCATGCGAGGCTGTAGTCATGCTGGTCGCCTGTGGGTGGGTCATCTGGACCTTGAGACGTGGCAGATGTGTTTACTTCAGCTCCTACTTTTTGTGCTCTAATTCCTCTTAAAACCTGTTTTTTCCTGTCACCGATCTCTGGATTCTGTGATTTTGTTGAAACGCTGTTGGACCTTTGTTTATTTTTTGGATTATTTGACTTCTTGGACCTTTATTTGGAATACAAATCTTTCGGATCCGACAGAGGCAGCTCAGCTAAAGTGTAAGCTACCTTAAAGCTATCTTGAATGTCTGTCCTCCCGCTCCTTCTGCCCCACAATGATGCCTTTATGCTTTGTAAAGCAAATAAAAGAATTGAAAACCTTAAAGAGGATATACGAAGACTCTCTGCTGAACTGTAAAATAAGGACATGGTGCTGGATAGTTTTAGATCTCGTATTCCTGTACTGTCTGAGACCGTTGTCAGTCAGTTTGAAGATAAAACATCCATGCAAAACTCTCTGCTCCAAGACACCATTGCTTGGGATCCCTCTGCACCACAAAATCCGACTTCCAGCTCTACCTCTGACCAATTTTCATCTTGGTCAGAGGTTGTGGTACGTGGCCGTAGGAGAGCCCCTGTGGTTGATCCCAACCCCCCACCTGACCTCAGTCTTTCAAACCGCTTCTCTCCACTTGCTGAGGAACAACCAGCTGATTCCTCCAGGCCTCCTCTTCCCTCCCAACCATCTGATCCCATCCAGCAGGAGCCTGTAGTCCGGAAGAAGCAACCTCAGCAGTCTCTTCCCCCCAGACCACAACCTCTGATGCCCGACGCAAAATACTAAAGGATGCCGTGCGTCAACACTTTGCTGCACCACCTGCCCTGGCTCAGGAGGTGAGCTCCTCCACGGCAAACCCTCCAGTTCCCCGACACCACAGGAACCCAAACCCAGAATCCTCCACAACTCCACGGTAACACAAATCAGGAGCCCTCTACACCCGTCCACTGTTTTCATCTACCACTTTGCTGGTAGGTGATTCAAAAATCAGGAATATCCGCTTTTTCAACGTCAATACGAGATGTTTTCCATCAGCCACCATACCTGCTCTCCTGGATAAACTTCCTGGTCCGCTGTGCTCCATCCCAGCTTCAGTTAAAAGAGTGATCATTCATGTGGGATCAAACGATGTTACACGCCGGGAGTCTGTCATCACTCAACAGCATTTTAACCATCTCTTTGACATTCTGAAGAGCAGTGGGATGTCTGTTTCCATCTCTGGCCCGATCCCCACAGTTTCTCATGGACATGGACGTTTTAGCCGTCTGCTCTCTCTCCACTCCTGGCTTCAGTCTGCTTGCAGGTCCCACAGTTTTGGCTTCATCGATAATTTTAACCTGTTTTGGAACTGTTTCTCCTTTTTCAGGCGAGGTGGTATTCACCCTAACCGACATGGCTCAAGCATGCTAACCGCTAACATCCGGTATGCTGTGCTGTCTCATAGACATACATCTTTGGTGGATGCCCTTCCACAGACATGACGGTTTACATCCCAGAGATCTTCACCTTCTTCGGCCTTTGCTCAAACCTCCACTTCAAATTGTCATGTTAGCGTTTAATTTTCTAACCCACATGCAGAATCAGAGCCGCGAGACAAAGGTTTTCCTCCTATAAACCACTGCAATTGTACTGATTGAACAAGTGAACCACACCTTTAAACATTTTACATTTCATGGTTGTGTTGGAAGAATTATGAAGCGTCAGCCAAAGGAGCCCCATCATGTCAATGATTCTCTTGGCATTTATAGCAGGAAATAAAATGTCATCAGTATTTTTACATTTTCTGACATTAAAAAAAATAAATTCTCACAAATTTTTCTGATTGAAAACTTTTCACACCTTAAACTGGGGTTGGTTTGAATCAACGTGTTTGGTTTCACTGTTCTAACGCTAGTTTGTTAAGTTAAAAACAGGTCATGTAGGAATAAAATCTGCTAGGGAAAATACTTTTTTTTTTTTACATTTGAATATTTTCACATTGATGTGCGAAAAGCAAAACCAACTTTAGAAAGAAAAATTCATTGACCGAAAAGAAAAAAATGGAGGCACTGTTAAAACATAGATGACAACAGAGGATGTGCTTTAACAACAATCATGACAGCACACATTATGTTACATCTATCGGCTAACCCTAACCCACTAAACACAGATCATCTCTGCAAACGCCATAATAGTTTATCCTTCTGTTGCAGCCGATAATTCAGTTGTACTATTTACTACACAGCACTAATACTTCTTACAAACTTTACACACTTTAGCACAATTATTTCATATCTCAACTCTTTACAATACAGATAAATTAACCTGGAAGATTTTAAGTTCACAACAGAAAAGGTTTCTTTTAGCACAAACACTATAAACAACCTGTTGTTTTATTATTATTTGTAAACACAAAATTATGTTTACAAATAAAAGTTCCTCACATTCCAGCTGCTGAGGTAATGTGACCCTGTTTGTTAATCCTGTGTATGAAACACAAACCTGCCTGATGGAGATCATACTTTACACCTTTTAAAATCCTCCACGGACGATTATTTTAGTTCGTGTTTCTATTTTAGTAAAATACTAACATCTTAGGTGTGTTCTTGCTGTGTCGTATTTCTAATTCCATGCTGTAGTTCTTTTTTAAAACACAGAGCAGTTTTGTTTACCTGTTTTCCCGCTACGTTTCGTTTGCGGCTGCTAACTTCCTCAGGCTGATGCTGATGGTGGCGTCACTTCCTTCTCCGTTTATCCGCAGGCAGCAGAGGACGTTGTCGCCCTCTGCTGCCCGCTCTCCCCTCTCTGACGATGCAGTCCCATGTGCGGTCCAACGTGTAAACTCCATCGTCCCTGTTCATGGTCCCACATCCACGTCTCCTTATCTCTATGGCTTCTTTTATCCATCTTTTGTATTTTTGTTGTTCGGTGTTTTCTCTTGTGCAGTGATCTGTTACGGCTGACGTCTTTATTGTGCTTTCTGCTTCTTCTTTTGCTGCTCTTGTGTGTTTTCGACTTGCCTCTTTCTCGCACTCTTTTCTATGTTCTATTGTTCGTGTGTTGAGTTGGCGTCCGGTTTCCCCTACGTATGTTTTATTGCAGAGTTTGCATGGGATTTCATAAACGACTCCATCAGCTGGACTTAAATGTGGAGTCATTTACGAAATCCCAAGCAAACTCTGCAATAAAACATACGTAGGAGAAACCGGACGCCAACTCAACACACAAACAATAGAACATAGAAACGAGTGTGAGAAAGAAACAAGTCGAAAACACACTAGAGCAGCAAAAGAAGAAGCAGAAAGCACAATAAAGACGTCAGCCGTAACAGATCACTGCACAAGAAAAAACACTGAACAACAAAAATACAAAAGATGGATAAAAGAGGCAATCGAGATAAGGAGACGTGGATGTGGGACCATGAACAGAGACGATGGAGTTTACACGTTGGACCGCGCATGGGACTGCATCGTTGGAGAGCGGGCAGCAGAGGGCGACAACGTCCTCTGCTGCCCACGGGTAAACGGAGAAGGAAGTGACGCCACCATCAGCGTCAGCCTGAGGAAGTCTGCAGCCGCAAACGAAACGTAGCGGGAAAACAGGTAAACAAAACTGCAGAATGGAATTAAAAATACTAACATTATCTACAAGAACAGTTCTGAGATTATTAACAGGCTGGATAGCACATACCCTTAGTAAACAACGATTCTGTGTTTACTCGGCTTATCTTTGATACGGAGATCTGTTGGCTGATGTGAAAACTGTAAACATACAGAACGAATCGAATGATTCATAAAATCGTGTCACTGTTCGAGCTTGAACTTGGACTGAACTACGAGTCAACTAAAGGCTGCAGAACAAGTCAAGTCAATGTTAAAGCCAACGTGCTAACATGTGTCCCGTGAACAGAGGAGAGACGTTTTAGCTGCAAATGTGACTTTTTCTGCTGAAGTGCATCCAGTTCCATCCTGCTGAGGCCAACACGCTTCACCAAGTTTGGAATCAAGAGGCTTGATTGTGCTTACTGGAGTTGGCTTGAGCTTTCTTCCCATCATGCAGCGGTCCATGCGTTTCTGATTGTCTGGAACACGAATGAATGCTCCTCTTTTTAAGAAAGATCAGAAACGTGCCTCCCTTGTGTCTTATCGTTTTATAAATATTGCAGCAGGCGGAGTGACTCTCTTCAGTGCTACATCGGTTAGCTGAGAGCTTTGTCTGACAAACAGGAGCCAGAAGAACCCACTGGACCTGATGATACGAGAGTTCTCCATCCTTCAGTTTGAGCAGAAACACAAGAGGGAGACGTTCACCTCACGGGAGGGACAGACAAGACGCTCCAGGACAAGCAGCAGAGTCGGGTGTGACATTACAGACACTAGTTTTTAAATTTTAAATAAAAACACGCACACACTTCCTCTCTTCCAGTCCACCTGGATCCTCTCCTCCGTTCGGAGCCTTGGTAGTGCACACTGTTTAGTCTCGTCAGCTCTCGTCTTCTGGTGTTCGGTGAATATGTTACAATCCCTTCACGGTTCATCAGGATTTGAGACCCATTCGAGCCATCAGCTGTTCATACACGGTCCAAGCCATGGCAGCCATCAGAGTGCGTCGCAGAGACCTGGGAACAGCTCCACGGAAAAACCCGCCCATGCCATACTCCTGAGGGAAGAGGGCACAACCACAACGTTCAGTGTGATGTGAACGAACAACGTGGCTGAGACGCACTGCACAGAAAACCTTCATGAAAAAGCTTTACAACTATTTTTACACTATTTTGTGTCACAAAGAAATGGATTACAGCTCTTGTAAAATGTGCTGAAAATGTTCGTGAGATTTTTATACAAAGTGAAAAAGGATGCAACAGCAGAGTCAGCGCCATCCCTGGGTTTTACAGCTGCCTAAGGCGTGCTTATCGTGATTACGGGAGATCATGGACGTAATTTTCACTTTAGAAGGGGGGTGGGGGGGGGGGGGGCACGGGGGGAGGGTATCTTTACAGTATGTTCTGATGGGAAACAGGCTTAAACACACACGGTTGTTTTCTGCTTGGTCCTAGAGCTCAACCAGTGTCAATTTAATATAGTGTACTATTGTTTTTGGATGGTAAAAAGTGCAGGGGTCAAAACTTGACTTTGGAAAAAGTGTGTGTGTGTGTGTGTGTGTGGGGGGGGGGGGGGGCATGCCCCCCCTGTCCCCCCCCCCCCAAAATTACGTCCATGCGGGAGATGGATTCGTCAGTTTAGCAGTCACATATTTAATGTTAGCTGGCAAACTCCAACGTGGACTTCAGCACCTGTAGTTTACTAAATGAACAAATACGCAACAGGCTGGTTTCAGTCTGCAGGACGAAGACGTGATGCAACCAGCTTTATGGCTTTTGTCTGTTTTTTAAAGAGGAGAGAATGTAGTCTGTTATTGCAATGAGCTTCAAATGATGAGTTGTTTTTTTTAATGCCTGAGTATGCACATGAGCTATTTGCTCTTTCTTCAGGGCTCTTATTGTGAAAGGTTTATTGTAGGGCTGCACGATATTAGGAAAACCTGCGATATTCGATAACAGTGTTTAATATTGCGATATCGATATTACTCGCGATAAATGAACAAATACTAAAGTATGCAGTGTTGATGTCGTCTGGCGTGTGACGTCTGCTCTGGGTTCAAAGCAAACAAAAACTAATGCATGAATTCAATTACAACATAACATTTTTATTGCATAAATATGCAGCTGCACCTGCTACTGTATTAGCAGCTGCACCTGCTACTGTATTAGCAGCTGCACCTGCTACTGCATTAGCAGCTGCACCTGCTACTGTATTAGCAGCTGCACCTGCTACTGTATTAGCAGCTGCACCTGCTACTGTATTAGCAGCTGCACCTGCTACTGTATTAGCAGCTGCACCTGCTACTGTATTAGCAGCTGCACCTGCTACTGCATTAGCAGCTGCACCTGCTACTGTATTAGCAGCTGCACCTGCTACTGTATTAGCAGCTGCACCTGCTACTGTATTAGCAACTGCACCTGCTACTGTATTAGCAGCTGCACCTGCTACTGTATTAGCAGCAAAACAACAAACTGCATGCATGCAGTTTCTCAGTGACTTTAAAACATCACCTCCACCATAAAACTTTTTCTGATGCTCCAAATACAGAAAAACATCCCTTACCAGGGTTTTTGAATAAATAAAATCAGAAAATAAGTTTAAATGTTAAATAATAGTTGACATCACTTAAATGCAACAGCAAATTCTCTCATTGCTACTGAACATTTTCTCCACTTATGTGGTTATGATATAAGGCTGTTGCTGTAATTGGGAAGTGATCTGTGCTGGGCCAAACTAGGAGAATATTAAGATTTTCTGAGGGAAAGAGAAAAACAATTGTCTACCTTTCAGAAGAGGAACTGGCAAAAAACTACATGTAAAATATATGAAAATGTTTGTTTTTAACCCCAAATTGAACAAGTTTACCTAGATCTTAAAAAGCAGCTCAGATGATGAAACTGCAACTATGATTCTGGTAACAAGCTAACAAATTGAACTAGCTCCTCTAAAATAACCGGCTAGCAGAGCTTCTGACTGACAGTTTATGTGCAGCAGCAAATCAACTATCCTGATTAACAAGGTTATAAAAGCTCATAAATGAAAAATCACTTTGATGTGTGGGGGAACTTTTCCAGACCCTCTTTAGCAGGGTGGCACTGGGAGGAGAGTGCTGTAGCCTTTTAGCTGGAAGCTAACCGGAGCCTGGGGCTAACATCACCACCCGGTGGAACACTAGCGACATGGAGGTAGGTGGGTTGGTTCACCGACACGTGTCGGAGTCAGCCCGGTTATTATCAGCTGCTTAACGACACCGAGCGGACTCAAGTTCACGTTTGAAAGCAGCGCTGATTCCAGAAACCTCAGCACAAAGTGCGTTCGTTAATCTGAGCCAGCATGACGAACAAGGGAAGCGAGCGGCAGCAGAAAGCGGGGGCGGAGCCAGTGTTGCCAGATCCAAAATCCCACAATATCGTACAGAGAGGCTTAAATTATCGTTTTTCAGTACAAATTATCGTACATTATAAATTTGATAATAACGTTCTATAAACGACTTCTCACTCCAATATAATATAACAAAGAAGGTGTTTTATATTGCCCTGTTTAATAAACATCTTTAAAACCAGTAATATAATGCCTATAAACGTGCAGAGTGTGTCGGCACCACTCAGACCTCCACGCATTGACACAATATGCACATTTGCGCAGTCCTATTTATTTCATTTCTACATAGGTTAAAAGCACGCGACAAAACAAAACTGACCCAATAAATGACACAGCAGCCGTCTCACCTAGTTGCTGATCTCGATCTCCTCATCTGATTCACTGTCTGTCGCAGCAGAATGCCTTTAATCACCTGTACTAAGTGGTCTGTGCTTCTCATTGCAATGTTGTGCTCGGCTAAAAAGCCACATGGCTTGATTTCAGCGTTTTTCACATCATTTTCAAACTTCTCTTTTTCATTAGTTTGTAGGAGACATTTATAAACCTGTAAGCACTGAGGTGAAATCTGACTTCAGAACAGTTTAAAATTATGTAATGGACTTGGGAAAGCCACAGCAAAAGATGGTGTTACTAGATGCAATGTGAAATTATCGTACATTTGAGGATTTTTGAAACTATTGATCGTACATCGTACAGAGCCCAAAATTATGGTACAAATACGATAATTATCGTACATCTGGCAACACTGGGCGGAGCGGAGATAGTGGAATTTTGGGGTAAGGGTCTACGTAGGGGGCGGGCATATTACGTGAACGGACCCATCTGATTGGCCGCATATCAGAAGGGCTACATTTCATTGGTCAAATAATACTTCCGCGTAAAAAACTGCTGGTTCACAAAAAGTTGATGTATGACACGGATGGAAATGTTTGAACCAAAAATTTATCGCCGTTTTTGACGTGCTTTGCGATGGGCCTATCGCACGTCCTGTTATCCCGATGACGATAATTTTTCAATATATTGTGCAGCCCTAGTTTATATGGAAGGTTTAGTGAAATTGACGTCTCATAAAGACGATGGTCTGTCTTGTTCAACCAACCAGAGATGAGTTTAAGCAGCTGTGTCTAGTATGGCGGCACTATCGCCCTCTTGTCTTAACAGCAACATATAGAAGAGACGCTGATTAAATACATCTCCTCAGATCCACATTTCCCTTTCCTTCCCTCACATTGTGCGGACACTGAAATCCTTGTTTCAGATAAACTCTGCCACACCACAGATGAGTGAAAGCTCAGCTGGGTCAGAAACACAAACACTGTTGATCACAGCTTTTAAATGGCGTGGTCACAAAATGTAGTTTTAACATTAGAATGAATAAAAAGGAGAACTTTCATCCTTACAGCCCTCCACTGATAAACTCACCCTGTAGATGTAGTGAACAGCATCCGTTGTGCTCCAGTGGGATGAGCGGACTTGAATGTGGGTCTTGACCACATCTGCAGGCTGTGTGACCAGCGACGCCATGACACCAGCAACGACTCCACAGCTAAAGTTCACCAGCGGGGCGTATGGCGCCGACGTCACCTCTGAGAAAACAGAGTAGATGTCAGAAAATGCTTAGAAATTCACAAACCTCCAGATTTATGCTGCTCTTACCTTGTGGCAGCGCTCGCTTAGCCTGACTATAAAACATGACGTAGATGCCGGAGAAAGGAGCGTCTCGGAGCAGAGTGGCGGTGAGCCCGGAGAACAGAGCCTTGACTCCCTCAGTCTCATACATGCTCCTGAGGGCACCAGCAACACTTGCATAGTTGTAGCGTCCACTCTGAAACACAAGCAAACGCAGAATGTTTCTAAATGAAAGCTGAAACATTTTACTGCTTTATTAGCTGAAAATTACTAACTGAAATGTTGTCACCAATTTTATCAAAAATGTAGACACCAACTAATTAAAATGAACTTTCTACTTGAACAGTCTCAAGGAGACGACATGGGCAAACAGAACTGTTGTAAAGGCAAACAACAGCTGCTACGGGAGCCCAGGAGTCCAAACAGGGAGTCTGTGCAAATAAGTGTTTTTTTTTTTTAAATCAGGAATGTTAGAAACAGAAATAGTTTGTGAAGTGTGGCTGGATGCTGCACCAGAGTATGTTGTAGTTAGGGCTGCTCAATTAATCTAATTTTAATCACGATTACGATCGGAGTTTTGAACGATTATAAATACAAAACAAGCAGATTATTTGCTCCTCCCACTTGCGCAGCCCTGAGTTGCAAATGAAGCGCTCCTCCCACAGTGTTGCCAACTTTGCGACTTTGACGCTATTTCTAGCAGCTTTTCAGACCCCCTTCTTGACTTTTTAAATCTTAAAAGTACCTGGCAAACACCTCAGAAACATCTCTGGTAACCCTTAGCTACTTTCTGGATAACTGTCGACATTTCCTGCAGGTTAGCTAAACAATCCGCCTGCGCTCCGGACCGTTCTTTAGGACATTAGGAAAGGGAATGATGTAGTGATGCGTCAGTCGCTAAAGAAACAGCTCTCAGAGCCGGCTCCATGTTGGAGTAACCAGAGTGAGTGACACACACACCGCACCTGCGGGCTCCTGAGCCACTAAAAATGGCTAAATGTGCGCGTGCGGCGCGCTAAACACACGTGCAGCTTGCCCCGATTGCTGTGAGACCAGGTTGGGGGGTGGGGGTGCAGCTGTGGTTGGGACAAATATTACATTAACTGATGGACTTGTAAATAAATAGTTTATAAATAATGTAGAAATAAGTTCCTCACGCTGATAACTAATAACTAATCTCTCTGAGGACACGGTGCTAGTGCACGCTCCTACAGCACCTTGACACGACTCAATAAATGTTATGCAACATTTTGTGAACATCAATTTATTTGCATTTATTTGTTATAAATGCCATTGTATAATTCTTGCTGTCAGTATTTGCAAGATATTGGTATTTGGGTCTGTACTGGTTAGACTTAAATGAGTTAAACCAAGGTCTATAGCCCTTGGGTCATAAACTATGAGCTATAAGTATATTGGTCTTTTTATACTGGGAATCAGGAGTTATTTTAGTGATCATCTTGTTTCTTTTTTATTTTTGTCCTGATTGTGCCCTGAGCAATTTTATGACTGAATAAAAACAAATAAAATCAACATAAATTGAAAAATCGTCTTAAATAATCGAGATCACAATTTCAGTCACCATAATCGTGATTATTATTTTTGCCATAATCGAGCAGCCCTAGTTGTAGTCAATACTTAGAAGTCTTTGAGGTATATTTTTTCATGTGTAGAATAAAAATCTGGTGTGTTTTGCCCTTGTTCTGCCATTTTCTCTAGCACCGACTCTCAAAAATACACGTGTTTGGCTTTCCAAAGCGGTGGAACCGGTCCAGCTGAACGATAAAATAAGAGCATGCTTCCAAAGAAGAAAGAAACTAAATAATTCTAGTAATGTTTTGTTTTGTCAAGTGTGATAATGGAGCTGAAATCAAAACACATTAATCGTACAGTCCAAGGAGAGGTGAGCTGAGGCCTGGGATTGAGTCAAAGCTGAGCACCTCAAAGCGGGCCTTGATAACGGTGAATGGCAGCATGCAGACTCCAGCCACAGTTCTGGCTCCTGCTCCAAGCAGAACGGCCTCGCCCGCGTTCGGAGCTCGATCCAAGAAGTAGTGCTGCTTCAGGGAGTAGAAGGTGCTGAAGTAGATCCCCACCCCGGGGATACAGCGAACAAATGACTGAGGAGGCAGAAACGGGACCATTAATCCTCTAAAGAGTCCTTTATCATTGTTATTTTTTTATTTGTCTTTTTAACTTTTTAATCTGACACAGCCAACATAAAGATAAATGTCACTCACAGGTAGGGATGGGTACCTTTGACATTTGAATTGATTCGGAACTAATTCCTGGTACCTAGGAATCGATACCGATACTTAACGGTACCAATTTTCGATACTTTTGAGTGTTTAATATTTTTAATTCTCTTTTATAATTAAATATATATTTTTCTCAATATATAACCATATTTGATAAATATCACGATAAATAACATACAACTGTTTGTATTTTAACATCGTCCTTGTAGTTTTATAAGCTGATAATTAAACTGAAGCAAACATCTTTACTGTGAACTAAATTTACTGTGTATCTTCATTCCTTTTGCCGTCTTTTTTCATTTGATTTTTTCCTACTGGGAAGTTAGAATTTCCGAGGAGAAAGCGAACGCACCATTAGCTGATAACAACGGTGGCAATGGAAGCTAAAATTTCAAGCTAACGTTATCTTAAACAGTTTATTTAACTGCTGGAGCAGATTTAAACGATGATGCCTCACACTTAGATCGTTGTCGCTGGTTTCATCTTCACCCAATCACCCGTCGCATTTAGCAAAGTGAAGCCAAACTTTAGAGCGCGTTCGTGTTCTTCTAGTCGGAAATTCGGAGTTCCGAGGAGAAAGCGAACGCACCATTAGCGGAACGGAAGCTAAAATATCAAGCTAACGTTATGTTAAACATTTTATTTACCTACCGGAGCAGATTAAGATGAGGATGTCTCACTTAGATCGTTGTCGCTGGTTTCATCATCACCCAGTTACCCATCACATTTAGTGAAGTGGACCCAAGCTTTAGCGTGCGTTCTTTCTACCATGCTGCTCTGTTACAACTCGCTCGCAGCGACCGACGACATAACGCCCTTGCGCATGCGCAGCTGTCTAGGCAAGTTCTCGTTAGGAAGGACGGGTACGAGGCACCGTTTCAAATTACGTGAATCTGTGCTCAGTCGGTACTGTGGAATTCGGTCGGTACCTTTAAAAGTACCGAATTCGGTACCCATCCCTACTCTCAGGTTAAGGTGCCTCCATCTTCTGTAAACAAAGAAAATGTAATCTTCATAATAAACGTCTCTCCCAAATCACCATGAGATCCTAGCGACATTCAATTCCTAGAGCAGGTCACGGTGACCTTGACGACGTCATCAGAGCTAATTTTACATGTAACCTACACACAAACTACCACTAATGGGTCAGAAACAGCAGGGATCGTTGCAAAGATCCAGAATAATGATGATGTCAGTAACTCACAGGTGAAACTCCCTTCCACAGACTGAAGAACTTCTCTGTCCTGATAACACTGATGAAAACTGTAAACATCCCCACCTTCGGTGAACTGTAAAACGTACACAGACACGTCAGCAGCAGCATCCTAAGTCAGGTTGAGATGACACATTGTTGCAAAAACCAAACTTCAATGCAGAAATCTGCTGTGCACGGGTAAACCTAAATGTGATGCTGCAAAAGATCAAATCCACCTTTAGACAATAAGAGCTGCTGAACTCAGAGCTGGCTGGAACTGCACAGCCTGGCAGAAGATGACATGGTGCTGGTGTGACTAATGGTGCTATGTGGGTCACGGAAACAGAATCAGGCAGGTACTGGTATGGTGTGTGTGTGTGTGACGAGATGCAGGTAAAGTGGTCAGACTTTGTAAGTGTCCATGTTCACACACATATAAGATATGATCACACACACACACCCTGGCTTGGCGTTGTTCTGCAGAGTCTGAAGTCGTGTCTTGACCAGATCCAAAGGCTGGAAGAGGAGCGTGGAGCATGTGCCGCTCAGAGAGCCGCACAAGAAGGCTTTGAGAGCTGGGTGAGCCTGAGGACGACAGAAAACACACAGATGAAGGAGAATGGGAGGAAAAATGGTGGACAGAGCTGGAGAGGTAAATTACATAAAACAACCAGTCTTCAAAAGGAGAGCAGTACATTTGATTCAGAATTTGTATTATATAAAAACCATATAAGAAATCTAACGCTTTCCCAGAAAGACGAATAACCTCATAAGTAAACGATAATAGACATGGTTTTAATTCTAGCTACAAATGTAAAAAGGCACGGAGCAGAGGGAAGGTTCCCACACAGCCACGATGATGGAGATGTGAGGCGACAGCTCATACAAACAACACACACACACACACCTTCAGAGAACATCACACTGAATTACATCTACATCTTCTAACCTCGAAGAACCTCAAGTCTTTCAACTTTAACAGCGTCTTTTATGTGGGCTTCATATGATTTACAGAGTAAACATTAAATGTTCCTGCAGAAATCAGTAACACCTGAACGCCACACTAAAGCCGATGGGTAGGAATGACCCAACGTTCCATCATCATGGAGAGCAAACATGTCCAATGTTGAAGTGACCAGACATATGCAAATATAATAAAAAAGAGATATAACATGCTGCACACACACACACACACACACACACACACACACACACACACACACACACACACACACACTTACCTTCCCCAGCCTGACTGGGCTCTGAGAATCCTGTTTTTCCTTCATCCTTCCCTCATTCACCTCGCTTTCATCTTACTGCCGATACAAAACAAACCTGTCTCTCTCTCACCAACCTTCCTTCGTCCTCTCCCACCGACCCACAGTAGCTTCCCCCTTCTCTTGTCCGCTCCCCCCCCCCCCCCCCCCTTCACAGCCAAAGCAGAAGCTTAATCCAGCCCGCTGTTTTCTAAAGGCTTCATTCTTTATCTTTCTGAAACACACTCCTACATCTGCATTTGGCTTCCCCCCCCCCCCCCCCCCCACTCCCGACCCAACGCTCACTGCTAAATTACATCTTATCAAATGGCATGAGTCATGACGTGGCGAGAGTGCATTTAAAATGTGGGTCACACACAAAGTGCAGGTTTCCTCCTGATAATTTTAACTGATTAAAATTTAAGTCCCAAAAACCTGAATCTAAACCCGGGTTAAAGGGAGATAATTTTGTGTAAGCCACTGTAAAAATAAAAATCTGTACTGTAATACATGAGGAGTCTCATCTATCTACTCATGTCTCAAAGAAAAGTCCAGGTGTAAATCGCCCAAAGTTGATGCCAAAGCCGTTTCAAACGAGCGCCGTTGCTGAGCCGGAGCCATCTTTGTCGTATTTCTCTGTTGCAGCTCTGGTGCTAAGCCCGCCCAACGTCTCTACAAACAGCGCTTTGAGTGGCCGGACCTAAAGCTGTTCGAGCCAATGGTAGACCTGCTGAGGCTAGGGATGGGTACCTTTGACATTTGAATCGATCTGGTACTTAACGGTACCAATTTTCGATACTGTTGAGTGTTTATTTTAATTCTCTTTTATAATTAAATATATTTTTCTCAATATATAACAATATTTGATAAATATCACGATAAATAACATTCAACTGTTTGTATTTTAACATCATCCTTGTAGTTTTATAAGCTGATAATTAAACTGAAGCAAACATCTTTACTGTGAACTAAATTTACTGTGTATCTTCATTCCTTTTGCCGTCCTTTTTCATTTGATTTTTCCTACTGGGAAGTTAGAATTTCCGAGGAGAAAACGAACGCACCATTAGCTGATAACAATGGTAGCAATGGAAGCTAACATACCAAGCTACGTGAACTTAAACAGTTTATTTAGCTGCTGGAGCAGATTAAAACGATGATGCCTCACACTTAAATCGTTGTCACTGGTTTCGTATTTAGAGCGCGTTCATGTTCTTCTAGTCGGGAATTTGGAGTTCCGAGGAGAAAGCGAATGCACCATTAGCGAAACGGAAGCTAACATATCAAGCTAACGTTATCTTAAACATTTTATTTACCTACCGGAGCAGATTAAGATGAGGATGTCTCACTTAGATCGTTGTCGCTGGTTTCATCATCACCCAGTTACCCATCACATTTAGTGAAGTGGACCCAAGCTTTAGCATGCGTTCTTTCTACCATGCTGCTCTGTTTACAACTCGCTCGCAGCGAGCGACGACATAACGCTCTTGCGCATGCGCAGCTGTCTTGGCAAGTTCTCGTTATGATGGACGGGTACCGAAACGAGGCACCGTTTGAAATGACGTGAATCGGTGCTCAGTCGGTACTATGAAATTCGGTCTGTACCTTAAAAAGTACCGAATTCGGTACCCATCCCTAGCTGAGGCTACAATAGTGTGGCTAAACCGATCTGCAGAGCTAAATCTTTTGCTACAGCTACAGTTTGTCTAGATCTCTACCGTTTTACACCGTGATGGTATGAACCACATCAGGGAGGTCACAACATTACTGACCCCAACAACATCGATAGGGTTTTGTACAGTAGCTGAAGATAGATTGTGATGCCATGTTGCAAAACACCCTGGCATGCAGGGTCATACAAGCAAGCAGGCATTTATTATTGTTTCCTATGGGTCTGAGTTGCTCCCATCTGGCTTAAGTTGTTTTTCGTTTCCCAAAGATTTTCAAACAGTGAGGAACTCGCTCTGTGCTGGGGTGTGTGTTAATTGGACTTTAGATACCCAGCTCACATGTTGGAGGGGACTTTTTATCCCTTTTACAAAGCCAGGTAACGTCTGCGTATGGAACTTCAATCAGCCAAAAAGAGCACACGTCACCCCTCTGTTCATTGAGCTCCACTGGCTATCGCTAGCAGCACGCATCAAATTCAAATTGCTAACACTAGCATACAAAATCCGAGATGGTACGGCTCCCATCTACCTGAATCCTCTTGCAAAGGCTTACGTCTCGGCCCGGCCGCTCCGGTCATCACAGGGTCGTCGGCTAGCAGTGCCTACACCACGCTCAGGACAATCCAGACTCTTCTCATGCATCATTCCACAAATGTGGAATGACCTACCAAGCACTACCAGAACAGCGGCTTCCTTTTCAATTTTCAAGAAACTCCTGAAGACCCTGCTCTTCAGAGAGCATCTTCTTAACTAGCACCTTCCCTGCACCCGTCCCCCCTCTACTGTCCACTCCTTTGTTCCCTCCTCTCCATGACTGATGTCAAGTTGTTGTTGTTATTGTTGTTAGCCTCAAGGGCAACATGTCGATTATCACTTGTAAGTCGCCTTGGATAAAAGCGTCTGGTAAATGCATAAACATAAACATAAACTAGGATTGGGACAATATTACATGTAACTTGTACCAAGCTTTGTAACCTGTAACATGTTTTGTAACTGTAAATTTCATGTTGTAGCATGTAATTCTCGTTTTGTAACACGTAACTTCCATTTTGTAACTTGTAATTCTTGTTTTATAACACATAACATTAAACTTTCATTTTGTAACTTGCAGAAAACAATCAATGTACAAGTTTCAATCACAAATCTCAAAACACGCATCTCAGTCTACAAGTACAAAACATTTTGTCCCAATTCTAGCTTCCTTCCCAATGAACCAATGACAGGCTTTGTCTGACCAGCCAATCATGAGTCTTGGATTCTTTTTTGTAGACAAGTCCTGTTGGAAGCAAGCTAGAATTGGGACAAAATGTTTTATACTAGTAGACTTGAGTTTTGTAACCGTAGACTGAGATTTGCGTTTTCAAACTAGTAATTTGAAACTTGTACATTGATTTTTTTCTGCAAGTTACAAAATAAAAGTTTCATGTTACAAATAAGAATTGCATGCTTCAAAACTAAAGTTGCCTGTTACAAAATGAACATAGCATGTTAAAAAACATGAATTAGATGCTACAAAAGTCACAGTTACAAACTTGGTACAAGTGTACCGTAAATCCTCTAATATTAGCCTATATTTAATTAACTGCTGGGTATCATATTTTGGCCGGTGTCGGAGGTGAATAATGGCCGGTTTTTTATTGTGGCCGGGTGGAATGTGGTAACAAGCAAGTACGGGGGTGGTTGTGTCATCCGTCTCACTTTTGATTTGCCAGTGATAGACCGCGAGGGTAACTTTAACCGTGCGGAGACGAAGAGGAGGCGAAAATTTGATATCAAGTTCAAAGAGAACGTGCTGATTATGCTGCAGAACACTCTGGGGAGCAGTAGGGGTTGTATGAACTAGTCACTAGTCGACTTCACCGCTCTATAGTGACTTTTTATGCCTGTCATCGACTAGTTGCTGTCACGTGATAATGACCGGCAAGATGCAGTCCACGGAAAAGACAGCAGCCTGCTGTCAGCAGGTGACAAGCTCCTGCGCGTCGGGAGGCAACGCGCTGAGCCAGAGCGTCGGTACTGACACCCGCCGTAAAACGGACATTTAACCAATTTGTGACGTTTACCCTCTTGCAATTTAACCTTCCCCTCACCCCATCCTAACCTTAACCAGCTTGCGCATGCAAAGCTCTGATTGTTGACACGCTCCAGACATCTGCGTCCTGAGCACGGCCACAGTAACATTATCAAATCAGGTGTCGCCACCTCAAAAACTAATTTAACACGCGATCGTTCATGTCGGCTCATTTCCTTTTATGTTTTCTGTCTTTTATTCTTTTATTTGTGCCTGATGCGTTTCGCTGCTGTGGATCAGGGCGCATCACCTGTTTTGTCCTCGGTTACGCACCTAACTGATGTGGCCGGCGAGCAGCGAGTACTCCGCTGTTCTTGCGGTCGGTAGATCTTTTAGAACTGCAGTTCAAAGGTAACTCATGAGATGAACATATATGAACCCAGGTAGCAGTTTTTCTTTAGGATTGAGAGGAGATGCAGGAAGATAATAAACAGGCAGGACAGAAAAATAGTCAAATAAAAACAAGTTTGTTTTTGTACCTGCTGGTTGCAACAAACAGACACCATTGAAGGTAATCAGAAGTGAGGAACAGAAAATGAAATAATAATTTTAATGTTTAGAGCAGCAGGAACTCCGAGAGGCTGCAGGCGCATCAGTGAGTTTGCGGCCGCTGCGCAGGAGATGGGGGGAGAGGGCTGAAGCAGAAACTACTGTTGTTAAAAGAAATGTGTTTAACTTTGAAAATGTGGGCGCAATTTTAATTGTCAAAAACTCCAGCGAACCATTAGTTCATTTTGCTCAAATAGAAATTGAGGCCTGCCTCTAATTCTGGTCCTCCTTCCAATAAAGGCCTGGAGCTTGATGAGCTTGAGTCAAATACAGGCCCGGGCCTGTATTAGAGGATTTACGGTAATATTGTCCCGATCCTAGTTCCATATCTGCGACTACATGGAACAGATAGAAAGGGAGACAGTTCAAGCTAAAGACAGAAAAAGCAAAGCGGTGGTAGTTTTTATGTGGAAGAGCAGATTTTAACCGTGTGGAGCAGATCAAGAAAAGTTTGTTCCTCACATTTTCCTACATCCGAGAATGACCAGCCTTGCGCGGTGATGTAAACTGTAGAATACCCTATTACGATAACTCTTTCACCAAAGATGCACCTGTGCTGAACCCTTGTCTTCTATAACAATATTCTGATATTCATAGGTCCTTCCAAAACAGTTTGCTGGTTCAGTTTCTGTGTCATGAACAGGTCAGACCAACATATTTTATGTTCCAAACCAAACTGTCAAAGTCAGATAATCAGGGCAGTAGCAGCCTAAATCAACCATGTTTACCTAACGGTGGCTATGAAAGGGTGATACCTGGCGCCTAGGCCTTGTCCCTAGGACTCGTGACCCGAGGAGACACTGACTTTTCAGTTATTGTTCCTAAACTCTGGAACAATCTTCCTCTTATTGTAAGGCTGGCATAATAATAATAATAATAATAATAATAATAATAATAATAATAATAATAATGCATTGAACT